>NW_015387455.1:1424-10139 GCF_001527695.2 Protobothrops mucrosquamatus | reverse complement strand
ATAGACCAAAATAGGGAAAGAATATCCATTTTCCATAATTCATTGCTGATAGTACTCAAAACCAGCCATTATTTTGAGACAGAAAATCCCTTCTTACTGCTATCTTTTTTTTCTCCTGTTTGTGATATCTGCTCCACTTTCCTAACTGTTCAGCCAAACTCACCTCATGCATACAATGGAAGCTAAGTACATGGATGCACTTCCCACGCTGATCTTAAGCCTGGTTTTATGTTTCATTTGACACAAAATCAAATAGTCCCAACTAAAGTTGTGCTCTCCATGGCTTTCTGTGGTGACTGTATGGACTGAGGAGCTCTGGAAAAAAAAATCCTATTCTTGCCATTTAGAACAAATTGTCCTAAAGTATCAACACCATTCAAAAGTGAAGTAGGTAACCGATAAGAAGAGATAGAATCCTGAGTAAAGGTAGAGCTTGTGTCATACCGATGCAAAAAAGGAGAGGGAAAGAGGAGGACTCTGCTTCCTTAAATGGCTGCATGAAAACTTTGAAGGACAGGTTCAGGAATCGATTGTGAGATACACAACTGAGGGATATTTGCACATCCTGAT
The DNA here is from genome assembly GCF_001527695.2 of Protobothrops mucrosquamatus. Lineage (NCBI taxonomy): Eukaryota > Metazoa > Chordata > Lepidosauria > Squamata > Viperidae > Protobothrops > Protobothrops mucrosquamatus. The sequence continues at coordinate 9,569 of NW_015387455.1, read as the reverse complement.
CACTTTTTGAATAAATGCAAAATTGACATACTTCATCCAAGAAAATTTCACTGCATTTTTCTTTCCCTTTGAAAGAAAATTGAAAACTAGCTCTCTTTCAGCAAATTAAATCTGATTTATCAACAGGAGATGCTTGTTAAAGTAGCTGCGGTTCAAGATTAAGAAGTGCCTGCTTGGGGATGCTGCTTTTTTAACTCCCCATCATTTTAAAGCCCATCTTACATTTCTGCCTAAAGATGCAATTGTGTCTCTAGCTTCAGTTTCAACAGAAAGAAAGCAAAACCTCCATCACAATAAGACCCTTAATTTGCCTTATTTGCATATAGTATGAGTCATGCATGTGGGGGGTGTGTGTGTGTGTGTGTGTGTGTGTGTCAGGGTGTATGAGAGAGATAGACAAGAGATGCTTTGCAAGAGGGAAGCAGTGGAAGGTGAAAATTCTAGCACTTAGTCATTCCTGTTCTGTACTTGAGGTCCTTAAGGCAGTTGCAAGAGCTGCACCAGGAGACATCATTTTGGCATAATATAATGTTTGTTTTCATTCATCTTCTAAGCTCTGATCTCAAATCAGCTGAATTTAACAGTTGCTGACATTCTAGTAGACTTGGGGCTTTGCTAAGGGCAAAGTGCAGATTGCTGCAGCAAAACAAATGGAGAACTAGTCTCTTGATTTAAGGAACAGTGAGAAATCATTCTGCTGGTTGGAAGGAAACTATATTCCCAAACTGGATTTAAGCATTTGTTGAATGGATAAAGGGAAACCATTGGAACCATTTTTTGATGAAAATTAAAATTTGGATTTCTATCTTTTAAAATGGCTTAAACATGAACAAAGGTGTTTCAGAAGCAAGATAATTCTGCCTTGAAGGCACATAACCATGTCCTCTTTTAAAATCTAGTGCTTTGATTAAGGGATGAGTACTTCTGGGTTCTTTGAAATTGGCTGGAATTATCTGCATTTCACTTATTCGCTTAGGTTAAAGGTATATATTGACATAAAGTAGCTATCATGATGATGGTTTTGCTCCAAATGATGTTCACTCGTGGGAAAGACCAGTGAACAAAAGAATGCACAATATGTCTCGATGTCAAACAGTATTTCAGAGCTAGGGTCAGAGTCTATAGGGTCCATTTTTCTAAAATAGAAAAAGATGGATTGTTGAGTAACATTCATTATACAGAATTTTTCAAGATCTGATTTGTCTAAGATCACAATGTAGACTATTCCACTTGGTGGACAACACAGTGGCAGCTTCTTCTGATGTCGTTTTCCAGGTTTTTTTGGTAGCTAATAACTGATGTAACTGTAGCATGCACTGTCAGCTACAGAAATTGCTAATGAATTCTACAAAGAGTTTTGTTCTTTCATTTCAGTGGAATTCAGTGGCTATTGATCTCTGCCCAGCCACTTGCTGGAATGCTGAACTCGCCTGGATCTCACCAATTTGTGTGTCGCAGAGCTGGAGAACTTGGGGCGCTGGCTGCCCTGCATCCCTCACTTGCCAGGCACACTTCAGTGGGTTCAGTCCAAGTGGTGGGGCAGAGCCATGCCCATTTGTGAGAGATGCTGGGGCTTGGCGGAGAAGGGGGGAGGCCGGCCCGGCGCTTCTGTGCCGGACAAAGGCTCTGGCACTCAAGGCAGTGCAGGAGGTGAGCGCGGGGATTGCAGGCGTGGCACCTGGCTGTTGCACTGACCTGGCCCACTCCGAGAGCTCAGGTTTCCCAGCTGCTGCTTCAGGTGTTTAGGAACTGTTGCTGAAAATATACAGAGAGCACACGTGGTGCCATCCAGACTGGGATGAAACAAAGCCTGCAGGAACACGATAGATCTCGCATTCTTCCACACGCTTCCGTCCTTCCTGCAAAAACACTTTTCCAAAGCAGACAGAAGCATATGTAAGAATGTGAAATCTAAGGAAAACAGCTTTGCACCAACATCTTGAGCTCTGGAGAACTTCCAAAGATAAGCGAGCGATCAGTGATGGGTGGGGAGGAGCATGGGGAATGTGGTGGGCTACAAAGCAGGCCTAGTGCCTGTGGAGACCTGGCAGGCAGGATGAGGGGAAAATAAGCAAGGAGCATGTTGCAGTGTCTCTGTGGTCAATCATAAGAGCAACATACATAACTTTGGGACTGGGTCATAAGTACTTTTGGCGGGGATGTCGTAAGTTTGAACCATTGCTAAGTGAACTGTTGTAACTCAAGGACTACCTATACCAGGGGTAGGCAACCTCGGCTCTTTTATGACTCATGGACTTCAACTCCCAGAATTCCTGAGTCAGCATAGCTGACTCAGGAATTCTGGGAGTTGAAGTCTATGAGTCATAAAAGAGCCGAGGTTGCCTACCCCTGACCTATACTGTATTACCACATGGCTCAAAAGAATGCAGGAAGGGATCTCTGTTCTATGGAAATTTGTTAACTTTACAATTCCTAATTGTTTCTAAACTGAGAAATTTGAATTTAACTTTTGCCAAAATGCCCAAAATTTTTAAATCTCTTGTTCTTTGGCAAGAAATATGTATCAATATTCCATGTAAATTTTGTAGGGAGTTTAGAAATTAATCTTCAGTTAATCATTTCTATTGAATAAAAAGCTCACATATTTGCGTATGGTCATTGATTTCAAATTAATATTCATTATACTGTGAACTACCCAGTCTTGGAAAATTGCCATGAACACAGAATAGTATATAGAATCAGGTGCTCAGTTGACCAAATAGCAACAAAATCAAATGCACTTTTTAAAGCCAGCTGTGTTCTCATTAGTGACTGTTCAGGCATTACACTGCTTGAATTTTCACATATATGTAGGAAAATTATGGTTTAGACTTTGCCTTTCATCTTTAGTTACCTTTACATTTCAGTCACTTGATATAGTGCTCCTTGGATGAGGAAACAATTACAGTATACTTTGTTAAAAGTCATTGTTTTGTCATCTAATCTGCAAATTGTGATTTTGATGTTATGAGTAACTACAAACCAAGGTGTGCCATCTCAGATATACCAGACCATTATTAAGTTTATAGTAGGATACAGTGTTTAAATTGTGAGATGTTTAGGAGCTGTGTTCATTTTATGAGTTTTTACACAGAATTAGCATAGCTCATAAACATGTGCTTAGTCCTGAGGAAATGGATTGAGTGATCAGTAGTAGGAACTCCACCACTTGCAGGCTTGATTCAGGCCTCGCCTACGAGTGCCTCTCCTACCTTTAAAGAGGAGTGGGAATCCATCTTCAGAAGAGTCTCTTCTTGTTGAAATAATTAAGACACAATAATTGTCTAGTCTTCAATCTTCTCTTTCTTTATTTTATTGATTTGATTCACTTCAGGTACCGGCTGACTTCAGATTCATTCTGAGCAGCTCATAAAACGATCAAGATAAAATGCAATGCAAAATAGAAAAAGATGGAGAAGAAGATGGCAAATCTGGCCAATAACACCATCAATGTATCCAACAAGACACTCTAATCATCATAACTCAGGGTCTGGGAGCACAGCCAGGTTTTGAAAGCCTTCTGGAACAACGTCAGTATGGGAGCACATGGATCTCAAGGGAACCTCATTCCAGACACTGCTAGAGAGAAGGCCCTGTGTGGGTTCTGACAGATGTCATTGTTTAGTCAAAGGAACTGGGAACAAGACAAACTTGGCAGATGGTACCAGCCAGGCAGACACCATAGGTGACATGCAATCCCTCAGATAACCAGTTCCTATGCCATGGCTGGCTTTATAGGTCATAGCCAGCACCTTCAATCACACCTGGAAGCGCAAGGGTAACTAATGGAATATGCAAAGTAGTGGTGTCACATAGACACACCCAGGCATGTTTATCTTTGCTCATTCTGTTGCATTCTTGATCACGTAAAGTGATCCTCAAAGGCAGCATTTCTTTTTAGGGAAGGTTGTTGAAAAAGTGGTGTCTGAAACTACAGAGCATTGTAAATGAAGTAGATTATCTGGATAATTTCAGAGTTTAGCTCTGAGCATGAGATGAAAATGCAAGACATAATAAGTCTTCAATACCATTCTTCTGGTTGCTTGCAAGAATTAGGAGGGGAAGACTATGTTTTACTGTGATTCTGCTCCTTCCTGAATGGGAAGTTCTAGTGAGTTGGAACAATGTAATGCCATGTGGGTATAACCTTAAGGGAAAAGGGGAAGAGATGCTGCCTAGAAAATGATAAGATTAAACGGGGAGGATCCCTCAACTACTTAGCAGGTGAAGAAACTTAAAAAAGACCCACCCTATCTATAAGACTGTTAGAAGTGACAGTCGAAGATTTGTGGTTTCTGTTCAGACTTGCAAGATTCTGCCAATGTAACCTGACAATAAAGTAGAATTAGCTCAGTGGTCATACATCCTGTTGGGTTTACCTGGGAAGGCTAACAATGAGGGAGGAGAAGTCAACTAAAAGATCGCTCCCCTGTGATGTGCCACAAAGTTTGTTTCCCCGCCCCTCTTTAATACCCACATGAAGCCACAGGGAAAGGTTATCCATCAGTTTGAAGTGAGGTATCATCAATATTTTTTCCAAAACTTTTTAAGGTAGATGAGAGGTGAGATTGCCAGACTTTTAATCCAGGAGTGAGTTTAGATTCGAGCAAAATGTGGCTTTGAAATTGATATTAACAGATTTTACAGCCATAAGGTTTTCTTGACTTCCACAGTACTGAAGTGGTGGGTATTTATCTAAATAGTTGAATTGTTATTGAAATGGCAACACAAAAAAATAAATAATTTGCCTTAACAGATACATGAAGATGCTCATCCTACTTTATCCTGAACTTCAACTGCAAAGTAAAGAAAGAAAATACACCTGACTTTTTAAACCTCTGAACAATCCAGTCATTTAAATTATTATATAGTCAGGAAAACTGAAATTGAACGATTGCAGATTATAAGAAAAACCATTCTGAGTCAAATTAAAGATGCATCATATCTAGCAATGGGAAGACTACCTACTCTATACAGTATACGTTTATACACATCCAAGCCAGTTGGGTAACTTTGAGTCACTCCCTCTCTCTCAGCCCAACCCACCTCACAGAATTTTTGTGCAAAAAATAGAAATATGTTTGCTGCATTGAGTTGTTTATAAAAGTAATAAAGGGTTGATAAAAATAGTTAAATAAGTCATCCCTCAAATACTTTGCATCCACTGGTATTGAGGGATTTACAGCTTTTAATCCTAGAAATAATGTCCAAGAGATTTTTCACTATCCACCGATTTCAATCTTAGTTAATTAGATTATACCAATAATATCTTCCAAAGTACATCAGCTACATAAATTTGCTAACAGAAAAAAAATCACTCAAAATAGTTCTAAATTATTATTGTGCATACCTGCTTAATGCCGTTTGGTAGCGTTACAAGGGCCCAACCCGAACTGACAGTATATTAATGAGGAAAGGAGTGGGCACGCTTATTCCATAGAAGCAATTGTCTTTCAATCATGACTAAATTCAAATTTCAGTATAATCTGGAAAAAGCTTCTTGCCAAATTCAGAGTAAAATTGTGGTCACTGTCATAGAACTTTAATATTATATCAGGGGTGATCCATCGAGGAAGAGGTTTTACTATGGAATTCTTGAAATATATATTGAAATCCAGGAACCAAGGAATTCACTTTTTTTTGTAATACAACTATTTTGATTCTGATGATTGGATCTGAAGAAGGGCTTGTTCATTGGTTTACATTTTCATGTTGATTCTTTGAATATCTACTTTCAATCCCTGTCTGATTCTTTCCACTGTCTGGAAAATTGGAAGTATTTTTCTTCTCTGACTTCAGCACAAGCACTTTAAACTAGAGATACTTATTACTGTATGAGTACTTATGTATTTTAATGTTACATTGCGCACCAGGGCTTTAAGAATTCATTTTAAAATAAAATAATTCTTGCTGATGAGGTCTGTTTTGTTAATTGCTTAGACCATAGTTTCATGCAAATGCTTTTAAGCTGTAACTTCTTTCCATGTTACTTCCTTGTTCTGTGACACAGCTTCTTATATTTATTAGACATTTTATATTTTTTTAAAAAAATGTCAAAAGCCAAAGCATATATGTTATTTAAAAGTCCACAGAAAATGATAAACAAGTATTTAGCTAGCAAACAAATCTGGAAAATGAATTATGGCCACAGCAGTCAGACATGGAATGCAGATTTTGTTATAAATAGCATTTTCTGATAGGATGGAAAAATAATTTTAAATTCTCCTAAGACTGAATCCTTCAAGTTTGTAGAATTCAATTTATCTCTGAAAAATGCTGCTGTTGTTAGCAAATGTTGTAATTGTAAAGGCCGCCATTAAGTTATATCTAATAGATGGTATTTGTCTCTTAACACAGAATATGATAAAAATCCATCCTCATCATTTAACAGTTGATTTAAGGTCAATATCCCCATTTCCACCCATTTTTTAATATCATCTTTTTCCCAATTGTTAAAGTTGAGTTTTCCTATTTGTTTATGTATTTGCATTCACCTTTATTATTTTTACAAATAACTCAAGGTGGTAAACATATCCAACACTTCCTCCTCCATCTATAAAGTCAGTTTAGCATGGGAAAAAATGTGTCAAATCTTTTTTCGTTAGAAGTTCCATCGCACAGTTTCCTAACTGAAGTAATTGTTTCCAAACATATAGAATTGTAGTATATTTAGATCCTACTGCTCTTCATCCATCTAAAACTAGCATATATGTATATACCAAAGTTGCCCAAATCAGAACATTAACACCAATTGCTGGCTACCAATATATAAAAATTGACAATAGGTAAACATGATGTTATAAGTTCAGATTTGGAAAGCTGAATCTTCCTTCATTAATTGGTAATTGCATTTTCTGTAAAGAAATTCTTGGAATTAAAGAAGTCCATAGAAATTTTTTAAACAATGTATGTTCTGAAAATCCTTGCCAGACATATAAACTGGAATTCCTCATGTAATATAAATTAATCTGGGAATAATATTCATTTTGCGAGCATTCACCTTTCCCCAAAGGGTAAGATTTAATAACTCCCATCTATCAAAATCTGAAGAAATCTCAGTATATATTTACATGTTGCTAACTGAATTAGATCTTTTGGTATACTTAGATATTTAATGGATTCAGTAGAAATCAGTATTGATATTCCTTAAATGGATGGGTAACAAAATTTTCATCTATAGGAACCAGTTCTGATTTGGATCGGTTAATACAAGTAACCTGCTATATTGCTAAAGGCATCTATCTTTTGATCAACACTGAGCCGGTAGTGTGAGACTTAAAAATAAACAGAAAATGTCGTCTGCAAATAAGACCATTTTGTGTTCATCTGAATTATGTATTCCTTTCTGTACCTTTATTTGTGAGGGGAGAGGAACTTCTCTGCTTTTAGCCTACTAGCTTTACTAGAAGCACAAAGTGGCCAGGATACATTGTACTCTTATCTCCCTGCTGATTTCAGAAACAGATTCCAGTGGCTTATTATATAAATTAAGGACCTAACTAAAAATTCAAAGGAGTGGGAGAAAAGGAAGAGAAAAATATGAATACTTCATTTTGTAGCTAATCTTCCAACTACAAATACATAAAGAGATTCTCCTTCTTTCCCTCTCCCTCTCCCTCCCTCTCTCTCACACACACACATGCACACACACTCAACCAAGGCAGAACAAAATAGATCAACACAGATTAAAAAAATCAGCTTGGATCCATCCACAATGCTGAGTTTGTTTATAAAAGAACTTCATTCACATCTAGCTCCACATTTCTTTAGATAACTTCTTCTGATTCTCCCACCTTCATCTAGGCCAGTGGTGGCGAACCTATGGCACGGGTGCCAGAGGCGGCACTCAGAGCCCTCTCTGTGGGCACACGTGCCGTCACCCCAATCCTAGGCCTTCAGCTGGGTTTTATAAAACCTTTTCGCTTTAGGCCTCCGCCGCCATGTGCAAAAAAAAAAAAAGGTTCAATCAGTCAATTTCAACTTCTCACGGGAAAAAAAAAGATCTTGCAAAGTTGGAATTGATTGATTGAATGTTTTAGTCCCACCCAGTCTGCCGTTACCACCGCAGCCACACCCACCCAATGGGCCACGCCCACCCAATGGGCCACACCCAGCCAGTTGGCCACACCCAGCCGGCACTCGACG
>NW_015387455.1:0-1346 GCF_001527695.2 Protobothrops mucrosquamatus | reverse complement strand
AAGTTGGAATTGATTGATTGAATGTTTTAGTCCCACCCAGTCTGCCGTTACCACCGCAGCCACACCCACCCAATGGGCCACGCCCACCCAATGGGCCACACCCAGCCAGTTGGCCACACCCAGCCGGCACTCGACGATGCATAAGTGGGTTTTGGGTTGCAGTTTGGGCACTCGGTCTCTAAAAGGTTCGCCATCACTGATCTAGGCTAATAAGTTATTCTTACCTGGAAGGAGTCAGACTGAGATACTATATTCCCATGATGGAAAGGAAACAACAAAAGGCAAAAAAGAGCTGGCCCCATCCCTTTTTTAAAAATTCATCAGCGAAAAATGGAAAGCTTCCTGCTCCTGGTCAGAGTCTGAGTCTCACTAGACTGTGCTGGTTCTGCCCACTATCTAGATTGTCAGATTTAGATTTAACTCTTTTGCATCTGAATTTCTTGAGGTGTTTTCTTTCCCTTCATTGCATTAGACTTTACTTATATGAAGCCCTGCAGAATTAGACATGGAACCTGTCTAATCAACATTTTTTTTCAAAGTTTGCACGTGTATAAAGAAGCATGAAGCCAAAAGCACTCTTCTCTGGATTTTTCCCCCTAGATCACAGGTATGTGGAGGTACATAAGATATATGTTACATTTGTTGCTCATCATTAATGGCCGCTATTAGACCTTAAGTTGATGTTGTCACTTTTTAAAATCATGTAATCTCTTCTTAAAATTAAAGGTCCATTTTTCATTTTGACTACAATCCTTTGAGATAAATTAAGCTGAGACATAGCGATCAACTAAAAATCAACTAATTTTGACCCTTTCTGAGCATGAATTGGAGCCAAATTCTTTTTGATTAAAATATTTACATAATGTATTACTGAAATACTGTGTCAACAATTTGTAGGTATCAGCCCAGAGAGCAGGTTGACTTAGCCTTCCATCCTTCCAAGTTTGGTGAAATGAGGAACCAGATTGTTAGGGGCAAAATGCTGACACTGTAAACCATTCAGAGAGTGCTGTAAAGCACTATTGCGCGGTATATAAGTCTTATTGCTATTGCTATAGCAGGCCACTATGCTCTCCCATTGGACAATTCACCTGCTGTGCCCTCCCATCTTTCCTTCCAGGAAAGTAATTGTCAATATATTAATCGGCACATTAAACATAGTAACATAACATAACAACATAATGTAACTAAAAACAATTTAAGTGGATGTATGTACACAAAGTTAAGGTATCAAATGCACCTTCATGAAGACATAACAAGCACTTTAAAAACACCTTCTTACTATCCTTATGGTTTATTATGTATTTTAGAACTTTATTATGAATACTAAATAACAGAATAAATGA
>NW_015387454.1:410957-414695 GCF_001527695.2 Protobothrops mucrosquamatus | reverse complement strand
TTAAAATCAATTAAAAGATATATTCAATAGGCCTGTTCATATATTAAAATTAATTAAAAACCAATTTAAAATGTCCCTAGGCCAGTCCTGCCTGCTGAAACAGCCATGTCTTGAGGGCGCGGCGGAAGGAGGGGAGATCCGGAATCAACCGGATCTCTGGGGGCAGCTCGTTCCAGAGGGTGGGGGCTCCAACAGAGAAAGCATAATAAACACAATAACAAATAAATACCCCCCAACCCCCCCCCCCAGACTTCCCAAACCTGATCCCAGGATAATATTCATATATGAGTAAACAAATACTAATATCCCTAACTCCACAAAATATCTTAATCTACAAAAAGGATAGAAAGAATAAACAAAATAAGAGAAAATCTAAAAACCTAAGTTATATTCTACCACTCTATGCTTCTTTTGAATATAAACAATCCATCTTCTCCATATTAATAAAAATTGTTCATTTGAATGATTCTTCAAATAAGCCGAAATCTTTGCCATTTCAGCAAGGTACGAAACTTTCAATCTCCAGTCTTCCATTGTTGGCAGAATTGGGCTCTTCCAATTTTGGGCTATCAACAAACAAGCAGCAGTTAAACAATAAAGCATCAAATCTGTTTCTTTTGCATCTAAATCTTGCACAATACCTAAAAGAAACAGCTGTGGAAGAAAAATAATCCTTTTTTTAAAAATTTGCTGTAAGTTCCACCACAATTGTATCCAAAAAGCCTTAATAACCTTACAAGTCCACCACATATGAAAAAAAGTTGCATCTGGATGTCCACACCTCCAACACTTGGATTCATAATTCGCGTAAATATGAGACATAGTTGAAGGATCCAAGTGCCATCTATAAAACATTTTATAAAAATTCTCACGTAAATTTTGAGCTTGTGTAAACTTCACATTTCTCACCCAGATTAACTCCCAAGTATCCATAGGTATTGTATCTCCTATATTTTGAGCCCATTTAATCATACAATCTTTAACTAATTCAGTTTCTGAGTCCAATTCTAATAAAACATTATATATCCTTCTAATATGTCCTTTGGCACCATCTCTTACTTGCTTCAAAAAGTTTCCGTCTTCCATAGCAAAAATAGTCTTTTTATCAATTCGCCATCTGTCTTGAATTTGTCTATACAAAAGCCAAGAAAAATTTGGATTATTCTGCTTCAAAACTTCTATTGATTTTAGGCACCAATTGCCGCCACCACTCTGGTATAACAAATCTTTATATGTAAGTCCCTCCATCGCCACTCCTCTAGTTATGGTTTGAAAAATATGTGATGGTATCACCCAAAGTGGTAGCTTAACATCAAACTTGAAAAAATATTTTTGCCAAACTCTTAACAAGGCAATCCTTATTATATGATTTCTGAAGGTTTTATCAACTTTTTTCTGCATAAAAAGATAAGCATGCCACCCAAAGTACAAGTCCCATCCTTCGACATTCAAAATCCCTCTGTTGGACAAATTAATCCAATCAGTCATCCACGTTAATGCACAAGAATCATAATAAAGTGTCAAATTTGGTACTTTAAGTCCTCCACGTTCTCTGCTATCTTGAATAATCTTGAATTTAACTCTCGCCTTCTTGCCTTCCCAAATAAAACGATTCAAATCTCTTTGCCATTCTTTCAGGTTAAGTTCATTTTTTAAAATAGGTATAATCTGAAATAAGAAAAGAAACCTAGGCAAAATGTTCATTTTAATGGCCGCTATACGACCCAGCAAAGAAAGTTGTAGTTTTTTCCACATTGATAAGTCCTTTTGTACCATTTTCCACAATCTTTCATAATTGTTCTGATACAATTTCACATTGGAGGGTGACAAAAAAACTCCCAAATATTTAACTTTGTTAACCACTTCAAATCCTGACATTTGCATAAGTTGATCTTTGTTATTCCAGCTTGCAGGACTGGCCTAGGGTAATTTTTAGGGGGGTTTTAATTATATTTTAAATTCGACAAATATTTAAATATTCTTTTTAATTAATTTTAAATTTGTATTGTTTTGTATGTATTTTAAATAGATTGTCAGCCGCCCTGAGTCCTACGGGAGAAGGGCAGGATATAAATCCAAATATAAATAAAATAAATAAATAAATATTCTTGGTAAGAATTTTAGTCTTATTCACATTAATTTTAAATCCGGCCACTTTACCATACTGATGCAACTCTTGCAACAAAAATTCCAGTGATTCAATTGGTTGACTCAATGTAAAAACTAAATCATCAGCAAAAGCTTTAAGTTTATATTCTTTAGTAGAAATCTTTAAGCCTTTAATCATTGGAGATTCTCTAATTCTGGACAACAAGATTTCCAAAGACAGTATAAATAATAATGGAGAAAGTGGGCAACCTTGTCTGGTGCCCTTTAATATGTCTATAGGCTCTGTCAGGTCTCCATTAATAATTATTTGAGCACATTGTTTTTGATAAATCGCTTTTATAGCTGCCTTAAATTGATCTCCAAAGTTCATGTATTCCAACAATTTATTTAAAAACTGCCAGTCCAATTTGTCGAAGGCCTTCTCCGCATCCAAAAAAATAAAAGCCGATGGCACTTGATTATTCTTATCCAAGTATTCCAATAAATTTACAATTTGTCTAATATTATTCTTCATATACCTTCCAGATATAAAACCAGTTTGATCATCATGTATATAATATTGCAGTATCTGCATCAATCTATTAGCCAAAATTTTTGCAAAAATTTTATAGTCCACGTTCAGCAAAGAAATGGGTCTGTAATCCTTAAGTTCCAAAACCTCTTTCTCATCCTTCGGTATCAAGGATATAAAAGCTCTTGTCCAAGACTGTGGTATTTGTTCTCCCAACATAATTCTATTAAATAGTATTTTTAAAAATTGAATCATTTCAGCTGACAGTGCTTTGTAATAAATTGCTGTCAAGCCATCTGTGCCAGGGGCTTTGCCAGCTTTCAGTTGTTTAATTGCATTTAAAATTTCATCTGCAGTAATCTCTTCATCCATAAGTTTCTGTTGATCTGATGTAAGTTTATATATTGATGAAGATTGTAAATATTTATCAATATCCTCAATTTTTATACTCCCTGAAGAATATAAATGTGAGTAAAATTCTGTAAATGCCTTTTTAATCAGTTCTTGTTGAAATACCTCACGACCCTTAACCAAAACTTTAGATATAAGTCTAGCTTTTTGCCTCTTGCGTAGTTGGTAAGCCAACCATCTCCCTGGTTTATTTGCATTAGCAAATGTATTATGTTTAATATACTTCAAATTGGTGGCCACCTGATCAGCAATTAACATGTTAAATTGATCTTTAAGCATTTTAATAGAAGCCTTCAAGTTGATATCCGTTGGTCGCTGAGATAATAATTTTTCTTTGATCCCAATTTCTTTTTCCAAGTTTAGTCTACTCTGAGTTTGCTTACGTTTATGTGCATTATTCATAGAAATTAGCAAGCCCCTCATGTAGGCTTTACTGGCATCCCAAACAATATGTATAGGAGTGTCCTTATTCAAGTTAAATTGGAAAAATTCTTCCATATATTCCTTCAACTTTAACCTTGTCCTCATAGTTAAACAAATTTTCATTTATTCTCCAGGATTTCCTCTTCTTTTGTTGACCAATCTCTATCCATACCATACTGTGATCAGACAAAGTTCTAGGAAAAATTTTGGTTTTGTTACAGTCAGTAAGCAGGTCAGTTGATATCAAAACAAAGTCAATCCTTGAGAAAGACTCATGTCTATGA
>NW_015387454.1:388798-410721 GCF_001527695.2 Protobothrops mucrosquamatus | reverse complement strand
GTCTATGAGAGAAAAAGGTAAAGTCACGTTCATTCATGTGTTGTGATCTCCAAACATCCACCAATTCCAGATCTTCCATCATTGCAAAAAAAGATTTGGGGAGTCTGGAAAGGGCCACGTCCCTAGAAGTTGATTTTTTATCTTTTAAAGTATCAAGTACCCCATTCCAGTCTCCCATAACAATCAAAGAGTTATAATCCATAGCCACAATTTTCTGGTGAGTAATCAGTAACCTTGATAGCCAATAAAAATTAGTAATATAGCTTTCCTATGTTTTGAACTGAGAAAACACAAAATCAGAGGCGTAAGACTTATAGCAATACCACTTAGACTTATATACCGCTTCATAGTGCTTTACAGCCCTACTTAGGCAGTTTACAGAGTTAGCATATTTGGCTCCTCATTTTACCAACCTCGGAAGGATGGAAGACTGAGTCAACCTTGGTTGGAATTGAACTGCTGGCAGTCAGTAGAATTAGCCTGCAATACTGCATTCTAACCATTGCGCCATCACAGCTATAATAGGATAAATTCACACTTTAAAAACTTGGACCAACACATGAGAAGACTGTGACTCAGCTCACTTTGTTTTCTTCTTTATCCAAAAATAAAAGAAAGAATTAACTTATGGCCGCTAGTTAGCTGCATAGCTGCCTCTAGTTACCATCTGAGGTCTAATGGATAGTGGCTTAATTAGATGTTGGAAACCTTGCTTGACATTTGGACATAGCACTAAACATTTGCAAAATGGATACACTTTCACTCTCAGTTCCCATTTAATAAATGTGTCATAACATATTTAATTGTGTTGACTTGGGGGTGAAGAAGAAAAAAGACATTCTGGATACCTCTGGCTTTGAGCTGTGAAAATAATCAGCACATAAGCACTGAAATCTAGGATCATCATACTATGCACTTAGTTTCTGATTGCTACTTTTTCTTGCTAGTTAAAAGGTTTTCAATTAATTTTGTTACAGTACCAGAATAATTTGGGTGGCTTGGTTTTGCTTAGCAGTGTTTGTGCTTGCATAGACTGTCTAGAGATTGTCTTGAAAGACAGATGGTAGGACAGACAGGTTTCGCTTTCTCTGTTGTTGTATAATTTTTTATTAGGAGTTTTAAATAAAAGTTAAAAACAAACAACCTAGAACTATGGAGAAACTTCCTGACAGTGAGAACAATTAACCAGTGGAACAACCTGCCTCCAGAAGCAGTGAATGCTCCAACACTGGAAGTTTTTAAGAAGAGACTGGACAGCCATTTGTCCGAAATGGTGTAGGGTTTCCTGCCTGAGCAGGGGGTTGGACTAGATGACCTTCAAGGTTCCTTCCAACTTTACTATTATTATTATTATTATTATTATTATTATTATTATTATTATTATTATTATTATTATTATTATTATTATTATTATTATTATTATTATTATTATTATTATTATTATTAATCTAGGACAGTGTCCTTCTAACTTCAATAACCTTCATTTTTCAGCATCCATTTTCCTGGTTTATTCACAAAGTTTTTTGTGCTTTACATAGTTCTATTTCTCTTATTGTAATATAGATAGTGGTTGTTGTAACATTTTCATTTCTTGAGATACTCATCTTCTGAATAAAGGTGAATATACATGTCCCAGATTATCTTCCAGGGAAGATTACTTATCTTCCCTGGAAATTTCCTTAATTCTTCTTTTCTTTCTATCTCATCCAAGTATTTTGTCTTTTCTCTTGCCTCTTTTTCTTAAGTTCAGTATTATATTGAAACAAATAAGCCCTAATAAAAGCTTTAGTTGCATCCTAAACCTTTTTATATAATTAGCTTTATTTATTTAAGTGGAGAGGAATTTAAACAGGGTGCTGCAAGAATTTTTCTTTTGGAGATAAAGTAGAAGGCATTTTTAGTAATGTACAATGATATATTGGAGAATACACTCCAAGGCAGAATAAAATTCCAGGTGCCCTTTTTAGAATAGACACAATTAATAAAATTAAATGAGATCAGGCAATAAATAAAATTCAACAGGTGCAGAGGCAAATACATGGGAAGAACCTCAGGGCTGTAACGACACAAACTGGACATTAATCAGAAATGTGATAGATTTAGAAGAAAAAAAGATGTGGTTTTTAGACATAATTATTAGAAGCACAGCTTTCAAATTACTACAGCTAGTCACTTCATTCAAAATTAGTCTGACCTTTTCCAATACTGGTACCACATTTTAAACAAATTTGAATTAGACCATGAATCTGGTCAACGGTATGGAAACAAATTATATGACAAAATGTGGAATAAAATTAGGTATGTTCAGCTTGGGGAAATATTCACTCTGGAAGACTGTCACATAAAAGAGCAAACACCTGAAGTTTGCTGCTACAGAGTGCAGAATACAGTTTAATGGGCTTCATTAATACAAATGTAAATTTCAGTGAAATATCTTGAAAAAATACAGCACTTCATTAGGGGGAACCAATTACTGAAATAATTAGAACACTCCTACATTGGAACAAAGAGTAAGCAGCCTTTTGTAGTGTTCCTCTAACTCTGAATTTATTGCCTCCAACAGAGTATTGGATTTTATGGCCCTCAAAGGTCTCTCTGTGAATTGTTTGATATTTTCTGATGCATAAAACTGAAAGGTTTTGAGCTGAGAACAATGCCACTTGAAACATTCCACCAGATTTTGGAATGTTTATTGCATTGTTTACAAACCTGAAAAGGTGTTAAAATTCCAGCCATAGGAAACAGTAAAAATGTGGTAGGAGCTTTTGGTTTTTCATCCTATTGCCGGATATAAAAGAGGATGGCAGTCCATGAAGATTTCTATAGCCAACCAACTTGCAGAAAAATTGGCTAAATAGATTGTTTTAAAAACACTTTTAACACTTAAAATCACCTACCATGGAATCATAGAATCCTAGGGTGGAAGGGATCTTGGAGGTAGTCAATCCAACTCCCTCATACAGATACGTCATCTTGAACAAATGGTTGCCCAATCTTTTTTTGAAAACCTCCAGGGGTGAAATACCCACAACTCCAGGAGGCGAAGTATTTGATGGCTTAATAGTTCTGGCTGTCAGAAAATTCATCTTTATTTCTAATTTGGATCTTCATCTAATAAGCTTCCGATCATTGCTTCTTGTTCTACCCTCAGGTGTATTGGAAAATAATAGCAATAGCACTTATGTACTGATTCACAGTGCTTTACAGCACTCTTTAATTGCTTAGAGTTAACATATTGCCCTCAACAATCTGGCAATATAGACTACAGCAGTACTGTTACTTCCTTTGATCTCGATACTATTCTGTTGATGCAGCTTAGGACTGTGTTGGCTTTTTTGAGAGCTGCAGAATACTGCTGACTCATACTTAAGTGGTGGTCCACCAGGATATGTAGATCCCTTTCTTGAGCCAGATACGGCCTATCCTTGTTCATTTCTAGGTGCTCACAAATCCTTCTTGTTTGCTTTTTCCAGGATTGTTCCAAGTATTGATGTTAAACTGATCAGGCTATAGTTTCCTGAATCCACTTTCCCCCCTTTTTAAAGACCGGAACTGCATCAGCTCTTTTCTAGTCCTCTGGCAGTTCCCCCATCTCCAGGAGTTCTCAAATATTTCATTCAGTGTTTCTGAGATCCAGTGGTGGGATTCAGCCGGTTTGCATCACTTTGGCAGAACTGGTAGCTAATTTTTTGTTGCCCAGGCTCAGAATGGACCTTCGGAAACAGCATCCACACAGAGAACTGGTTGTTCACATATTTGAATCCCACCACTGCTGAGATCACAACTGCCAAGTTCTTTAGTACCTTGGAGTATAAACCATCCAGTCTAGGAGACCTGAACTCATTCAAGCAACTAGGTGTCTTTTAACTGATTTCTTATCTATTTTGACCTGAATTCCTCTTTGGTCTTCCATGGTGCTACTTTTGATAGGTTGGAATATTTTTTCCTTCTATGTAAAGACAAATGCAAAAAAAAAAAAAAAAAAAAAAGGAATTAAGCAGTTCCACCTTCTTTCTGCTGCATGTCATCTTCTTCTACATCTCCTGGTTAGTAAAAGAACTGAAAGAGAACGAGGAATGTATAGTTTCTTCGGAGAAAAACAATAAAACCTATAAACAAGGTTTAGAATCAAGTAAGACTCAGACAACAACAACAACAACAACAATAAAAACCGTACACAACGTTCAAATAAAAGAAACAGGAACGTCTAAGTCCGACAAATGATCATAAGACGATAAGTAAGACCCTCTTTCCATTTTTACACTTGTCATTTTTGTCCCTCAGCTTGTGAGAGAGCTCTTTATGCAACCGCACGGTTCTCGTCAGATGCCTCTTGTTTTTTTTATTTGTGGTATTGTTTTTTGTTTGATCTTTTATTATCTCAATTTTCAAAGTTTCTCAAGCAAAAACTGTATTTCCCTCTAGAATTTCTATCCATGGAATTCTTCCTATTCTTTCTCTCAGTTTGTTGAAGTAATCTCTCTAAAATCTAGCATACTGATCTGGCTTTATTTAGTTATACTTGCTTGCATTATGGTGAATCCTAGCATGACATAGTCGCTCTCTCTCAAATTGCTAGAACTTCTGCTCCCTCAACCACTTCATTCTTATTAGTAAGCATCAAGCCCAATATAGCTGACTCTCTAGTTCCTTCCTCCACCTTTTGGATGACAAGGTTGTCAGCTATGCACATCAGGACTCTGTTTGATCTTCCACTTGCTGCAGAATTTGTTTTCCAGTTGATGTCAGAGTAGTTAATGTCCTCCATTGGCCTGTAGTGCAAGGTCTGTAGTACACACCTATAGCGATGTCATTTCTTTTTCCCTTAATGTTCACCCAAATACTTTCAAACAGAGTTTCATCCGTGGTATCATGTATTTCTGTACAGGTATAGTAACTTTTTTTAAACATACAATTTCTCCTCTTTTGTTGGCTCTCTTTCTTTTGAACAAATTATATTCTTCTCGTAGTATATCCATCCCACCAAGGGTTCCATCCCACCAAGTTTTGGTAATATAGCCTAGCCTCATGTAGTAGGATTTCCAATTCCCACAGCCAGTTTTCCACATTCTGAAAAGCTTACAAGTGGAAAAGACATGCATGACATGAGAAATCCATGCAGATAGAGGACAAAAGCAACAGCACAGAAAGACGAGAGCAAAATTCACTAACAGTTCCAAAGTGACATAGAATCTTTAGTTGTAGCATTCTAAAATTCACTCTGAAAGCTCAACAATAGCAAGGTTCAAGAATGTATATAGAATGCTTATGTGTAACAAAGCTCAGACTATCAAAATTGGTGTTCTGCTACAAGTTTTTGCATTTACACAGTCTGAAAAGTAATTGTGGTATTTGTGTACAAAACGCAGCACAGTGTGCATACATACACTTTTGCAGAATCTCCCTGGAGAATGAAGACTATCACTACCCTAAATATCTAACAGCAAAATCTTTATAAACAAGCAAACAAAAAATAGTAAATTGCCAGAATGGTACGTGGTTGTCTTTTTCTGATCATCATATATTTAATTGCTGCTTCCCACAGCAGCTTCACCACTCCATTCCCATTGCATTGCATCCAGTTAAACCCATGGTAGAAAGGCATAATTTATCCCCATTGATGTACTGTCAGGGATGGAAACAGCCTGAAGAAAGCATCCAAATCACAAGCCACAGAACCATAGTCCCAGTAATGTTTTATTTTCGGCGCAGAACTTTCAGCACATGGGTCTTTGAAATAAATAATTTTACTTGATGATGAACTTACAGATTCATGTTTCAAGCCACTTCTGCATAGTAATTGTAATGCTTATTTATTCACTCCATTTCTAAAGCCAACTAAAGCAATTCTGGACATTTTCCAGAAAATTAAATCCAAGAGATACAAAATAGGTAATGGAGCCCTTTAAGAAACTTTCATAATAAAGAAAAAAGCTGCTATTTTTAAAATCTTTCATATTTTATCTAAACTATTTTGTAAGTATTTGTAGCAAGTAAAGAATATAGCTGCTCTAAGATATATTTTGCTATCATCTCCCTCCTTTTGAAAGTAAATTGATTATACTTCTGTGATCTATTGAAACATACAAATTTGGTTGAGAAATGTTGTGCATCAGCAAACATTACCTCCTATGTCTTAATATAGACATTTGCCAGATTTTGAGCCTTCCTCTAATTTATGTGATACATCAATTTTCTCATCATCACTTTTATAGACAAGAAACTTGGAAAACATTATTTTAAAATGTCTTGCTGCTGTGGAAACCTTTTCTATTTCTTGCAATGATACCAATGATACCAATTTTATTTTTCTATTCAAAGAGGTATCACAGGCATTGTTGATGGTTTTACTATTATTTACAGCAGTGGCTGAACACTTAAAAGTATCATCTTCAATTTTGTTGATACAGCAAGAGAACAAAGTTGTTATATTTGCTTAGTTAGAAGATACGGTTCCATCTTGGGAGAGTAGTTAGCAATAAATCTTTCTGATCTTGTGGACTGTTTCCTCCAGATACTGTAATTAGATCAAGAGTATATCTGAAAAAAGTGCCTATATTCTCTATAGAACCATTCTCCTGAGACTTTACCAGGCTTCTTTACATGGGCTTTTTATTCGTCCAAATGCTTGTCTTGAATTGTTCATGTTAGATGGAGAGTTGCTAATATGTTATCTGTATCACCGATATTTATTTTGTAGCTCACCACAGGTGTTTACTGTCATGTAGCCAGAGCAGTCTGGCAGAGAATGATGGATGTCCAGTGATAAGGCTGTTGTCTGCAGATGAAACCTCATAGGCTCATTGATGCACTGATGCAGAATCTCAATTAAATGAACCACATGAGAAAAACAATTTGATGGCAGACATTTTGATACCAATAAATGTTATGTCCTTTGTAAAGTTTGCTTAGAAGACCAAATAGATAAAGGGATAGCCTAAGAAAAATAAAGTCTCCAGGCCTTATATTGCTAATTGTAGCCAAATATTTATCACTTTTCATAGTGGTTTCACCATCTCACAAAAGAGGTTATATGCAACTTACTGTTTACTCTCCTAAACTCTCATTATTTTACTTGAAAAAAAATGTGGAGTAGAATAGTTTTTCCATTCCAAACCCATGGAGGATTCTAGTGGAGATCAGATCTCAGTGTGGTCACCTTCTCCCTAGTACATATGTCATGCCACAGAGAAGAGGGAGTCAAGCTATTCTCCAAAGCGCCTGAAGCAGGACAAGAAGCAACAGATGGAAACTAATCAAGGAGAGAAGCAACCTAGAACTAAGGAGAAACTTCCTGACAGTTAGAATAATTAACAACCTGCCTCCAGAAGTGGTGAATGCTCCAACACCTTTTAAGAAGAAACTGGACAGCCATTTGTCCAAAATGGTGGAACAACCTGCCTCCAGAAGTGGTGAATGCTCCAACACCTTTTAAGAAGAAACTGGACAGCCATTTGTCCAAAATGGTATAGGGTTACCTGCCTGAGCAGGGAGTTGGACTTGATGACCCCCAAGGTACCTTCCAACATCATCATCATCATCATCATCATCATCATCATCATCATCATCATCATCATCATCATCATCATCATCATCATTATTATTATTATTATTTCCTATAGCTCATTTCGTAGTTCGTATAAACTATAACCATATAGTTAGAGTCTAAAAGGGAATAATGATAACCACTATTTTATGTTTTGGAGCTGTTTCAGGGACTCAACATGCATTTGGATTTCAAAAACAAAAACAAAAAAAAACCAAACTTCTAATGAAGTCACTAAACATTAAATTTAATATTTCCAGGGAATGAGGATGAGTTCTTATTATTAACTGATAAAAGAAGAGGAAACAGAAAGTAGGAATATATAGAGTTCTTATTATGGATTACTGTAATTTGCTCTACATAGGGTTGTGTTTAAGAACAATATCTGATGGTGCAAAATGCAGCAGCCTGTGTGCCTATTGAGCAATTTCAATATTGCCGTATGATAGTCAGTTAATAATTAATTTGGCTATTGTCTACAAAGCTCTATGTGGCTCAAGGCCAGGAAATCTGTTAAACTGCCAATTATGCATTCTTGGCAAAACAATGTAGGCCAATAGGGAACAGATGTTGAAGGATCCACCAGTCAAGTGGTACAATGGGAGAGGGTGCAAGAGTGAACCTTTAAAATAGGGGCTGTTCTCTTGGATAACTTCTCCCTGAAGCAAGAGTGATTCTTACTACTAATAATAATAATGATAAAGTTGGAAGGGACCTTGGAGGTCATCTAGTCCAACCCCCTGCTCAGGCAGGAAACCCTATACCATTTTGGACAAATGGCTGTCCAGTTTCTTCTTAAAAACTTCCAGTGTTGGTGCATTCACTGCTTCTGGAGGCAGGTGGCATTCTGGAGACGGAATCATTTTTTGCAACTGGTGCTAGATGTGAGAAACACGGAGTTGGAAAAAATCTTACAAGTGATCTTATCCAAACTCTTGCACAGTGCAGGATCTACTAGAACATCCCTAATAAATTACCATTTAGTCTCTGTTTAAACAATTTAAATAAAATTCACTACTTTATGTGGCAGCCTGTTCCACTGGCTAACTGCTTATGCAGCAGAAAGTTCTTCCTGTCTTCCATTCCTAAACTTTATTTTTTATCATGATGCATTTGTTGTGGTCCTGCTTTCTGGGTCAAAAAGTGGAGGTTTCTTATGTGCCAACTCTTCATGAACCTATTTGAGGACTTCTATCTTCCCTCCATCATGTCTTCTGTAGATCAAACATACCCAGAATCTTTAACTATTCCAATACGATTTGCTTCTAAACCTCTCACATTTTGCAGTCCTCCTCTGAACTCATTCAAGGATGTTTCTGTTTTTTTTCAGTTGTGGTGTCCGGAATTAGATACAGTATTCCAGTTAGCAATTTGATACATTCTAGCAATAGATCCTCTTTTTCAAAATTTGAAATTTGATGTCCAGCATTCTTTTTCACTGTAGTTATTGCAGGTATATTTGTGATATAATTTATAAATTAGTTGTTGAAGATCAGTCCAAAAGTGTTTGAGTTGATCATCAATAATTAAGCTGTTCTGGATGCATTAAATTAATGTTCTTGGTGATGGAAGAAATACTTTTTGTCTATATCTGCTAACACTCCATTGGTTGTTTTTTTTTAAAAAAATATGATTCTCTTGTTATCTTCCCTCTTACCAGTTGCTGAAAACAGCTGAAGCAGCTTAAAGACATCTATTTTTGAATGAACAGAAGGTGGAAAAAATTATTCTCTAGGAAGGCTAGACCATGAATAATGGGCCAGCAACTTAAGTGAGGATCACTGAACACAATGCAAAGTTCATCTTAAGTAATAAAAAATTAAATAATAAAATAAAATATGACTTTGGGGTTGAAGTAATGCCCACTATTTTAATAATATAGGTCAACAATTAAGGAGATTTTTTTATATATTGCATGATTGAGCTAAGAAAAAAAATATTTTAATTTCTAATGTCATACCTCTAGGCACCCATTGAATAAGAAGCTGAAAATTCCTATTCCCCGAACAAATACCACATTTCTAACTAGTTGCTTGGGATAGTTCTAGTCTTTTCATTTCAACATGACTATTTTCAAATGTTATGTGGAATAATAACCAATGGAAGAATAAATCACAAATTCTAACATATTGATTTTGTTCCTTATCTGAACTGAGTTGGAGAGAAAATGGATTATTCTTGACAGAATCTGACTTCTGGTGGTTTCATTGCATTGAAAAAAGAATATGCAAGAAAAAATAATACATGCATTCAAACAAAAAATAAATAACTTTCTTCCAATTCTTTTACGTTTATTACCAAAATCTAATTTATTGGCCTATTGACTATTAGATAAGGAAATTATCAGTTTCGGGATAATGAAATACAGTTGAGACAGGTATTTTATGGACTGTTTCTAAAATATAGTTGTTCTGTTTATAAACATTGTAAAGATAGTGTCTGGCTTGAAAAATGTGTAGCTTGATGCCTGGAAGGAATTAAACTTGTAGTTGTTTACATGGGGAGTAATTGAAGAATAAATTCAGCACTCCTAATTCAGTAGTGATCTCAAGAAGAAAGATTGTGTGTATGTGTGTGTGTGTGTTGCCTTTTTTTACCCAATTAAATCCAGTAGTTTTATCTGTCAGGATTGTATAATGGAGACCTCTTTGGTTAAAGTGTGGGCTTTTACTTTCCATCTTGCTATATTAAAAATGCAAGTATACTCATTCTTGAATTCATAGTTGGATTTTATACTAAGAAGTAGTGCACTGTAGTTCAACTGATAAATTGCTAGCTCTTATTCTAACACATTCCGTTGCTTACTTGTGCATACATTAGCTTTTGCCTCCTACAGTAAAACAAAGGAGAGTGTTGTCCCTGATTGGAGAATGAAAACAAAACCCAAGATTGTATGGTATTTTTTTGGTAAAGCAAACCTGAACAGTTGAATTTAATTTCCTTCTGTGAATGCTACACTACTTATTTAGGAAAACACCACAGAGCAGAGTTGGTACTTCCTATTTCAAGCATTTGAACTGCTTGACGTTTTCTCAAGGAAAACATAGAACATGCTTTGATTTGAATATTTTAGCAAATTTGCATTGCAGATGCCCTGAATACTGTTTACTTCTGTCAACCTGGATAAGCCACATGCTAATAACAATTGAAGGCTTCTGAATCAGGTACCACTGATCTGCATCTAATAAGGGATGTTTTGAATGAATATCTCTTAGAATAACTTACCATAATATGAGAAGTTAAAAAAATCCCTTCATACATGGGTACCTCCCATAGACCTAAATGGTGTAGGTTTGGTTTTGAAAATGTTGAAAATTAATAGCAATGCCAGTTTTATTTTCATTTAGAGTTCAGGAACCAAGCAATTCTTCCAGAAACTGCAACATTATATCTGTTGTCTGTCATTTTTGACCAGTGGTCAAGAAGGCACACAATCGGAGGTTTTTACATGATTTTTAAATTGAATTATATATTAGATGCATGCTGTATTTTTAACTAAAATAATGATATTAAGCAGAAACGGGAGTGTTACTGAGCTGTGTCAGCAAAACAATCAGAAGTATTGTGACCAACTTGAACTGCAGGCCAGATCTTCAGCTGCTGCTGATTTTCAGAAAGTTAAAATAAATAATGCGGAAGGATGACCTATAGGATGTGGATTATGGTCTTTCCTCTGTGCTGTCTGCTTTGGCAGCTGCATTCACTTCCTTTTTATCTTTTCCACACTCCATCAAACCCACTTGCTAAAGAATTAGTTTTACGTTAACACGAATTGTGTCAACAAGGTATGTGGAAAATATCGTGAAGTTTACGAGTTAGTATGCTTGCGGTTTATCTACTCTGTGTCACAAAGGAACGTACACGGACGATAGATATTTTAAGTTTCTTTTCTTAAAATTTAACAAATCGGATAGTGAACGTACTTTTAAATTTAGAAAACAGGACATCCATCCTTGTGATTTTCTTAAGTGCTTTTTGATAGAAGAAACGATTCCATATTGTGAATTAAATTTGTAAATATTGGCGTTTTCGTTAATGCTTGTTTTTAGATATGACCTTTATAGGAAAAGGGAAAGATTGCTTGCGCAAAAACTCACAGTGGTTTTTACCAGACTCCTCCGCACATTTTACAGCAATTCAGCTGTAGACCGATATAAAAAGAAACTCATGGCAGTGACTGTGAGATGAGCATACTAGCACATAAATGTTGGTTCAGTCTCTTGACTATTCCTTCTGATTGAAGAATGCTAACAGAATGTCCTGAGATATTCTTAGCTTCCTTTCTGGAATAAAGGGGCCCATGTGAACAAGTATAGTCATTGATCATAGCAAATAAGCTTGCCTACTGTGTTTTCTTGCAGGCAAACTAAACACATGAGTCAAACCTCCCTTAAATTATTTTCCAGGCCTAGGTAAGAACACACATCTGTCAACTAAGAGATTGATTAATTAAATAAACATGTTATCATAAGAAAATTATTTTTAGATTTCAGAACAGAATGTACTTTGATGCCAAAATATGATGAATGCAAAGAAGCAGAAGACACCCAGAATTCTGGGTGAAGTCCCAGTATCTGTCCCCTCCCTCCCTCCCTCCCTCCCTCCCCCTTCCTTCCTTCCTTCCTTCCTTCCTTCCTTCCTTCCTTCCTTCCTATAAAATGTGGTTCAGTTCTGAGCCAGGATTACAGAAAAATTATATTGGACAAACTGCTTGGAAAGGAGGTAGTTTATTTGAAAGCATGAATAGGTAGCTACAAAATCGAGGTGTTGAGACTGCTAGTATTTATAGGGAAATTGGTCCCTTGTGAACATGTCTTTTGGAATGTGCAGCTCCATTGTTGGAAAACATCCTTACCTCACTTTTGTGTGTGCCTATGTGCTGAATTTGGGATGCCACATTTGTGTGTTCAGGAAAGTGCTGCATCTTGGTGTACCTATCATTGTTTTCTTTAGATATAGGTTGAAATGTAATTATTAAAAGTAAATGATATATTTATTTTTGCCTACTCTAATGAAATAATTAATTTTATTTATTGAGGGGAATTACCCAGATTCGTTTTATCATTATAGGAGTCACTGCACCATAACAGGTGAGAAGCCCTGCCATGCGACATCGCAGTCTCACTCATAAAGTAGATTAGCCTCTAACATTTCTTGTTTTCCAATAAGCACTTAAAGTCATCTCCTTGTCCTCTTCAGGTTTATGCTCAACTGCCTGGACCTACTAGATTATTTCTTTTAGATATAGTTTATATATTCCCAGTAGTAATGGAAATTTCTCTTCTGCTTTTGTTCCCCATCCTTGAAAGTTAATGTCATCTGATTGATATGTATGAAAATGCAGTGTTATTGTGTTCTGAATTTTATTTATTCAAACATCTTTGTCTTTGCTATATAAATACTTTTATTTGCATACAAATTTTCTAGACCAAAGTATCAGCCATTTCTTGGATACAGATAATAATGGCACCTGGTACTGTGCTGTATAGTACAGTTTCATCCCATATTTTAAAAAGAATGGAAGATAGACATATCCACTTTTTGCATCTGAAACAGGCAAGAATACATCTAAACTGGTATATATGCACCTGCACCATTGTTACTGGCTGGTTGTTAACAGACTTGCATCCTGATTCTGAAAAATACATGTTTGAATTAATCCTATGGCAACATGCTCCTTAATGCCTCCTTAACTTGAGCATATATTTTCTAAACTTCTTTGGTTAAAGTGCAAGCTCGGGAAAAGATGTAACTTAAGAGCAACCAATAGGTACAGGTATAGAACAACCTTGCCAGATCCAGATCCTTGCCTGTTTAGATCTGAGTATCATACACCTGAAGTGGAAAAAAACAGCCAAGCTAAGACTTTTAACAGTCCTCCATTTTTATTTTTTGCAAAAAAGAGAAGGTAGAAAAAGAATGTGCACAAGGGTTGATGTGTTTTGAGGATAGAGAGATAAGCTTTATTCTGAAAGAATGGAGAGAGTTTGGTGTTTGATGTAGGCTCCTATGAACGACTGTCCTTGAGAAATTAAATTGGATTATTGATTGTAGAGACCTCTGCCTTTGTCTCAAGGATCACACGTTTCCCTGTGTTCGTTAAGGTGCCAACGGTAGCACATCTTACTGTCTTTTGGGACTTTGTTTTATTCCAAGAGGTTTTGCCAAGTTTTTATATTTCTTTGATAGAAGAATGCCCTAATGTTTAAAACTGGGATGAAAAGGAGATTTTCTCAGATTGTTCTTCTAATCCCTACTCCACTCAGCTAGATTTTTGGAGACAGAAATCATCTCTTTGCCAAGGCAATATGGCAATTGTCCATAATGCACTCCTAAGCTAGTGCCTTCCTGCTGTGCTTGACTTTAGCGCCTTTGTCCATCAGAAGAGATGATGAAATTTGTATCTGGGGAGCCTGCTCAAAAAAGCGTGCGTTTTCTAAAATGAAGCAAAGAATTGTGAGTAAAATTCATTTTATGGAAAGACCGGTAAGAAGGTATCCAACAAACTATGCTATTTGGGACTTGTTGCATTGATAATTATTATTTTAATTTTATTATTTAATTTATTTATTTTTATTAGTTTTCTGTTGTTAAATTTCATTAGTGTTTGATATACATCATGTTATCTGGGTTACTTTTTCTTTTGCTTAATAATACAAAGTATATTCCTAGTCTCTACACCATTTTTTCAGCCATTGATAAAATAAATTCCACATCTGAAAATATTCTGTATCTTCTTTCTCTTTAATCCTCAGTCACTCAGACAGGTAAAGTCGTGTCCGGTTATAGAAGAATTACTAAAGAAGTAGACTACCACAAAGAAGGAAGAAGGTTACGACTAAAAATTAAAATTAAAATAAGAACTTTTTTATATTCGACGAATCTCAGGATAAATCTAACTTTATTGTATATTTAACGTTAGTCAGTTAGTTAGTCAGTTACCTCCTCCGGAGACAGGAACTAAGAAATGGTCATTTGGCCCATATATTTCAGAATCAATTTTTCAGGAAAATTTTTGAACAGTTTTCAATACTTTTAGATATAATGATTATCCATAATGATCTCAAAGATGGTTTTAGTTATGAGGAAAAAAATCTTTGCAGTTCAAGAATTCTAGACTATCTTTTTTATTATATTGTCAATAATGTCATGAATTAAACATGTCTGTGTGGATAACAACATTTGTAATAAAGATAGTGCAGTATTTAATTTTCATCAAGTCCAGTGAGAATTGACCTTCCCTGCAATCAAAATTGTCAAGATTTCACCTTTTCTAAATTTTTCTATGTGGTTCTAGTCTTAAAGCACCCAAATGCATTTAGTAGTATGCATTTTAAGAAGAAGAAAAAGTATGGATTGAATCCAGTTTTATTGATACTTAAAGTACATTCCTTGACAGAAATACACCCAGAAACTTCCACCAGCAGAAAGTAGGGGTTGTGTGGACACAATTTGTCTTTTTTGCCCTTTCTTTACTTTTCTTTTTGCAATTTTCTCATACAGTTTAGTAGCAGATTGGAGTGGGATTCAAAAATAGTTTTGACCTCTCTGCAACCGGCAGGAGTTTATATAGCATCACAAAAAATGTGTGTGAACAAGCGGGGCTCTTCCCTCCATGGAATTCAGATTCTGAACATTTTTATGAACAAATTTATGCATTTTTTTAAAAAAAATATACAGATTGATACAGAAATAGAATGGAGTAGACTTATGAATGAATACACAAAACAGGGGTATGTGTTTGTAGTAGTTTACTCCATCGTCATAATTATCAATGATTCTATAGAACAGAGTAAGTGTTTTTACAGTATCTCAGAGACCTATCCACATGGTGATTTATGGGTTGTTGTTGTTGTTTTTTGAATTCTCAAGAGTAACTGCAGTATCAACTGAATGAATGAATCCTGTCCTGAACTGTCTCTGACAGTGCAAAAATGCTGTTGCTCTTAATAATTGTCTTTTTTGTTTCTCTCCTGTCACCTGTATCTTTATATATACAGCCTTGGAATCCCAATTTGGAGTAGGGTATCCTTGGGCATGTGAAATATCTGATCGGAGCATCAATACAACATAGAGCCATCTTTCATAAAACCCATAGAATGTGTACTGCTGTTTGCCAGTCAATTTTGTCACATGGCAAAGCTGAATTCATGTAACCTGACATTCAGGATACTCTGTGTGTGTGTGTGTGTGTGTGAGAGAGAGAGACACTGTGCTGAAAGGTGGCTGGTGTTCAAAACCATACTGCAACAAAGGAGTAATTAACAGTCTACTGAATACTAGGTGAGTTAGTGACTTAATTTTTGGGTGAAGATATTGGGTAAGATCATTTATCATGTAGCTTGATCTCTTCTATAACATTCAGCTGAGGCTAATTTAAGATAAGGACAGTAAAACTGCTGAACAAAAAATACAGGGAAGTTGGAATGGGTCACACTCAATGGTGCGGTACATTCAGTTCCCAAATTCAGTCATTAGTTTTTAAAAACAAGCTAATAACCATCCAGGTTTTACCTTATATTTTAGAGTACTGATGATTAGAATGGGTTGATATCTGCCCTCTGAACCAATGATAGAATGTAAAGGACCTTCATGCGTCAAAATTTTCATAGCTTCATAGGCTGACCAATGCCTCTTGGAATTTGCAGTTTGCAGGTTTTCAGGAAAACTACAGGGCATAGCACAGTCTCACTTCCTCCTAACATGTTGATAAAGTGGACTTCTAGATCTATGACAGCTGAACAGCCCTGGTTAGTTGTAATTCCTAGTATGTTTGAACAAAGGGCCAACTTAATGTTTCAAGAATATTGCTTGCCCAAAGCTATATTTATAACTAGTGAGTTCAAATATTGAACAACTCTCCATGTACTGTATGCATCAAGTTGCTTAACTTTGGCAATCATAAACTAAGTATCAAATTTGGAACAGGTTCCAAATCGCTCATTTGCCTGGTAGGAGGAGTCTGTGCGTACATTTTACAGTGTTAGCATTAATATTTTATTAGAACAAGAGCTGCAATCTTGGACTTACCTTAGTTCAGATCTCACCTCTTCCATGAGCTCATTAGACAAGTTACTATTACTCAGCATTACTTCCCTGCTCTAAGGATTAATCTGTGATAATTTAGGAAATGCTTTCTGTGTTATATATATTGCCACTAACTGCAACATTTGATTGGATGAGCCATCTTTTAATGTAACGTTTTGAGCACTGCAAACGTTCTAGAACAGGGGTGTCAAACTCGCAACGTCACGTGACGTGTCGCAACGTATCGTGACTTTTTTTCCATTGCCGGCAGTGGGGTGGGCGTGGTTTCGCCATGACTCATCTGGCCCGCAGGCCGGCAGTTTGACATCCCTGTTCTAGAAAGTATGGAGATTTTTAAAGCAACAACAAAATGTGCTTTATCTGACATTTCCTGAGCCAACTTTTCAGAATGCATCAAAGAAGGATGGAGCAAACGCTGACCTCAGTGCAAACATACTCAGCCTGCTGTTACTTATTAGAATTGTTTTGTCTCTTTCCAACTAATATGTGCTTTGATTTGAACAAAGGCATCAGTGCTCTTATGTTAGTGAAAAGGATGACAAACATCAGTCTGCTAAGTCTCCAGACAAAAAAAAAATCTACAGTGTAGGAAATGTAAGCACCAGTCCTGTGCTCACTGATTCTGCAGGTTTAATTGAACAGGCACTGTAAGATGTAGAGGATTCTTTTCATTGAGAAGGAGTCTTTTCATTGAGGGCATATCTGAATGCAGAAAGGAACAATCTCTGAATATATTTATATGCACAAATGGTCTATGCAAGATGGTGGTAACTCAATTAATGGTACATGCCATCACAATGCTCAGTAAATGTAACAAATCTGCAGCAATTCTTCCTTATGATAAATCCTTTATTCTTTTCAGTTGCCTATTTAAAAAAGAATTCACATTTGTCTGTCTCTGAATGCATATTCAGCATGCTGGGCTTTATCATTATAATGTATTTAAAATGGCAAGAACTGGCTAAAAATAAGTTCACACCCATTGGTTGCTTTTGAACAGACACACTTAAGAAGTTGGACTGGTCTTTTTCCAAGCCAGCATGCGTTTCCTGCTCAGAATAAAACAATGTGGTCCTTCCATTAGCAGCTGACTAATACCAGACATTTACATCTTTGAGTGAACTCCAGCCTTTCTTTTTCATTGTAAGAAATATAAATAGAATAAAGTTTGAGTTGGAGAGAAGCAATTATATTAAAGAACTGTATTTATTGAATATCACTGAAACACATTCCATTGCATCCTTACCTGTCTGCTTGAGCTTGCTATAACTCTTTTTCTTCTCTACCATAATTGGAAACTGCAAAAGATCGATTTTTTTTTAAAAAAAATCTGCAACTATGGAATACTTGGCTGCTTTTCAGATGTATTCTTCTTTGCACCAAAATATGAGCCCCTCTGTGAACAGTTGGCGCTGTCCTTTGTGGACATGGTTGCTTGGGGAATGTGCTAGCTTGGGTATATGCTATTTTGTGAAGTACCACATCTGTGGTGTCCATTGCACTGTGTAATCACATTTATCTGAATCAAATTCTTGCTTATATCCTGAGAAAATGGAGAGGGTTGTTGGATCAATACACCTCTCATGTTTATCAGTCACGTGTCTAATCTTAGTGGAACATAGATGAGAACTTTTTTTTCTGATTTTAGAGAAATTGGAAAGTTAGTATAATGTATGGCAACCCTTTAGAAATATTGGAACTTTTAGGGTTTTAAAAAGTACTATAAATACTTTGCAAACTAGCAACCCATGCAAACTTAACAAAATAAGTATAATAGGATTTCTACTATGTTCTGGACCAACTGTTTTTATGGTTTTTCTTTTTATAGCATTGTTGTAACCTTGGTTGCTTTTCTTGATAAAAAGTGCAGCTGATGCACTTAACAAATCCCAATGTGTCAAAGGTACTCAGTTACCCTGTGGATTATCACATGAAAAACCAAATCCAAGAACATTGCAAAACAGATTTTTAAAAAGGAGTATAACCTGATTTAAGAGAACTTGAATCTTTTTTCCAATATACATATACATATATCTCCATCTTAATTAACTAAGGGGATATCTAACTGGTTTGAATTATTCTTCATTATGTAACTTACTATCTTCAATAGTTTCCTTGATATTAAATAAAAACAGAGCTGTATGCCATCCACATATTTTGTCAGTGCACTTCAGACCCATGGCTGACATCTCCTAGTTATATAGTTTTTAAATATTATATAGAAAGTTGCTCTAAAGAAAACCACTACATATTAATGGCAAAGTCATCAGAGATAAGTCTTCCCCCTTCAGATTTTGGAATCTACCGCAGGAAAAAAACTGGAATCATATGAATAAGGCTAAATTTAATTAAACAAAAATATATTTTTTGTCCTCTCCATGATACATGTTCTTGTTTAGATTATTTTGTAATCTTTCAATCCCTAGCTCATTTTGCCTGATAGCTTTAATTAGGTTCATTCCTGATCACCTTAACTGAGACCACTTTGTTTTAGTGGTTAAAGCACCAGGATAGAAAACAGGAGATCCTGAGTTCTAGTTCCATTTTAGCCATGAAAGCCAGCTGCGTGATTTTGGGCCAGTCTTTTTCTCTCAGCCCAACTCACCTCACTGGGTCGTTGTGGGTGAGTAATTTGTAAAAACAATAAAGGCATTAAATAATTAATAAATCGTATAAGGTGATATTTTAATATATTGCTAGAGGATCTTTGGTTTGTTGATAAACAGATGATTGACAAAAGTCAGGATTGTTTGGGATAAATGAAAAAATTTTTATAAACGATAAGACAGCTGAAGAGAATGACGATAGCTTCATTTAGAAAAGAATGTAAAAGAATCTTTGAATGTTTATGTTTTAAAAAATCTTACTTTGGAATTGTATCATACTTTTGGACCTGTTAAATTGGAGCTTGAACAGTGACATGCTTTGTATATGGAATATTCATTAACATGTATTAAAGTAAAGAAAGACTGGCACTCCAGAATAGTGCATTCCATATATATCCCTGCCAGCAGAACAGAAGGATGCATAGTCAGTGGTATCAAACACTGCCAAAATGTCCAGCAAACCATAAGGCATATAATCTCCACTCTAGTTCCTGGCATAGAGAAAACCAGAGCTATTTCAGTTCCAGAAATATGCCTGATGCTAAACTGAAATGGATCTAGATAAGTATACAGTACATGTGTTTAATCAGTAATATTTTCAGTGCTCTTCTGTTTTCCTTCTGAACAGCCTAAGAAATGTACCTTGCTCTCTTAGTATAAAGAGAGACAAACCAAAATCTGCCCAGCACATCTGAAAATAGTAAATTAGATTAGGGGTCCCCAACCCCCAGTTTGTGGCATGCCAGTAACAAGCGAAGCCCCATTTACGGGATGCAGGCAGCACATGAAACCACGCCCCCTCTGATCCATGGAAAAACCTCTCTCCACAGAACTGGTTCCCGGTGCCCAAAAGGTTGGGGGCTGTCGAGTTCGAAACCTAATCACAAATTAATAGCGATTCATTGATTATTTCCAAAGGTTCTGTAAGTATTCCAAAATCGGTAATTTGCTCCATAAAATATGTTTGGCAGTGGCATTTTTCAATTTTCCAGTTTTGGTAGAAGGCTTTCTTATGAATCAATAAATAGTAACACATTTAAAATAAAGTGATTATTGATTATTGTACAATGAAAAGCTGTTTCTTGTTGATTCTGTCTGGAAAATTAAGATGTGCCAGATCCAGCTGAAATCAGTAACTTGTGTGTTTCACATAAGAATAAAGACAAGTTAGAAATTAATAGCTAGATTTTATATTTTCAAAGAATGGTTGATCACTTTTATATACGTATTTTATCTGTCTGGCAGGATTATTCTGATATAATCTGAAACTGGCCATGTGATAGGATGTAATTCATATATCTGTACTTTCCCATATTCCCTCTAAAACTAAATAGAGGTAGTTGAACATCTGTCAACTTCAGGTTTTTACGTTTTGATTTATTTACCATCTTGCTTGATAGAAAGTTCTTAACAATTCAGAATCTTCCATACTATTTCATCATCTTGAGTAACTCTAATAACTATATTTAGGCAATATGGATTTTGCCATTTAATTGTGCTTTTATTGTACTTAAGGGAATTCAGGATAGCTGAAAAGGAAACAGGCTGTGACAGTGGAAGAAAATGGTGCAGAAATATATATATGTATATAAATAATGGGATCTAGATAGCTGTTTTTCCCTCCACTGCTAAGGAGAAGGAAATGATAAAGGAAAGGTAAAAATGGGTTCTAACTATTAATAAGAGTGTTCCACTGGAATTTGATTGGAATTTGCTAAAAGTTTCAACCAAGTTATTCCAGGATTTTAACAGTGGCCTCCCAAATATTTCTCAAAGGTCTTGAGTCATACATGGAGTCAAATAATAGAACATTTCCATGGTGGTGACCAGAAAAATATTGTGAAAAAGAACAGTGTAGAAGAGCTTCATGCAAAAATGTAGGGACTTTTGCATGCAGTTCTTCTACATTGAGCAGAATTGTAAATTTTAGTGAATCTCTAAGTGAACTCCTGCTACATGGTACAAAATTAAACATGATACCTTCTGCAGTTAAGAATACATATTTACTATTTACATTTTCCTTATGCATGCAACTGTAGATTGTTACTTATATTTCTGTCTCAGGTATTTTATGAGATGTAGGAAAATTGAATGTAGTGTTAAGGTCTGAGATAGTGTAACTCAAGTAGATCACGAGACATCAGATTTATAGGAACTGTTTTGTTTTATTTTTTTAATCTACATACTACCTACCAGTCACACTGAGAACAGAATGGAATCGCTGATGTGAGAATTAATTTCATAGCATTTAAATTTATCTAAGATTACCAACCATCTTCAGAAAACCTCTGAAAACATAGATTCGTATGCAACATATGCAACTAAACTTCTGATGATTTATGATAAAAGGCATCATGTAGTTGTATCCAACAATTTTCTGCCACATTTCTCTGATTGCCAGGAGAAAAACTGCAGCTAAACTGAGAGTCTTCCGTGCTTCTGGGCTTTAATCTGCACACTGAAGAATGAAGCCTGGCAGCCTAGACTTTCTTTGCAGTCACTGAAAGATTGCAGACAAGAGAATAGCAATATATTTATAAACCAAGCACATGCCATATTCTCATGTCAACTACAATACTTTAAATGAACAGACAATAAAATTGATTGGACAGTTATATATCTCTTTCTTTATTTTCTAAATAATTCCTAAAGGTCTAGCAAAAGACTTTTGCATGGACTTTATTTCCCCCTCCCTATTTTTAAAATTATATTTTACTGCAGAG
>NW_015387454.1:377448-388698 GCF_001527695.2 Protobothrops mucrosquamatus | reverse complement strand
ATTTTCTTTCTGGATTATGGAAAATAATTTTTACTAGCATTACCTTAACACAAGACATACATAATTTTATGAGAAATTACCTGAGTAAAGAAGATGGAATGCATTTGCCACATCTGACAGTCACCTCTAAAACTTTGGAAGAAGATGCACAGTTAAAGAAATGGCTGAAACAGCTGGATGTTCCCAAATAGATAAGCTGATAGCTAGCTGTGAACTCCATGGTGGATTGCTCTTGCTAAGGGATGAACAGTGATATATTAACAGACGCAGGAGTAAGGGCCAAACAACAGAGTGGCAAATCTCCATCTTGCTTTATATATTTCTTATAGAACATTTGACTGGCCCCATTCAGACAGAACAGAAAACATAGTTTTATACTATATAAACAAGCCTGTTCCTTTGCTCTTCTCTTTCACACTGATGAAGGGGGCATTGGAAGCATCTGCTACCACTTTCAAACAAGCCACAGTGTAATATCTAATTTGGAGAACTGTAGCTCATTTACAATAGGTTTATATAGTAATAGTCCAGTATCCAGTCATGGTTTCAAAGGATGCCTTATTTAGACTGACCATACCGTAAAAGAATTACAGCTCATAGAATTTAGACATAATGTAATTGGTTTAGTGAAAAATGAAGTTGATTCACTTAAACGTATATATGACTTGCTGGGAACAAAGGAGAAGGATCTGAACCTTAGACTGATTGCTTACCTGGCCTTATCTGGAAAGGCTCCAGGTAATCATTTTGTGTCTATTTCTTGGGTCATTAGCAGTGACAAGGTAAAGAAGAAATACTGCTATTTGGCCTTTGTAAAATAAATTCCATCAACTATTGGCAGCAGATAATGCTTTTACATCTTCCCCATCTTCAAAATTCAAAACCAGTAGATTTCCTTGAATATAAAATTCTCCATTAAAATCCATTGATTTTTAGGACTTTTTGTCTTTAAATTTTTATAATTGAAATCGGGGTGTACATACCACTCACAGTAGGAGAAAAATAGTATAATAGCCCCTAGTATAGAACTTCACATTGATTAAATACAAAAGAAGAGTACTTGAAAACCTACATTTGAGTAGTCAGTTTTGTTATAGTACAAAAATAGAGACTTGTAAAATACTGTCTACTGATGTTTGTTATCAGCTGGTGAATCACAGTATTTTAGATGTTAATGGTGTGAACTGATTCTTAAAATTTGCTGTCTTTTCATGGACACCCCATTTCTGATATATTTCCCAAAAAACATATGATCAGCTAGTAAAATGCACACTGTCACTGCCCTCACTCACTACTCTTGAGACAGAAATTAAAATTGTTCAATTTCACTACAGCTGTTCAGAAAAGTAATCTAATATTCATCACTTGATGCTTGCAGTCACAAGGGGAAAAAAAGAATAATTGACTGATCTAACCACTAATCTAATTATTTTCACTAAAATGGTCTTATTCCGAGACCACTGTTGATCTTTTGCAGCAGGATCTTGTGCAGCACACACCTATGGTGATTCCCATCTCCTCTTCATCAAATTAGGTTGCAACAATTGCCATCTTAAAATGTTAGCACTGGAATTTCAGTTGGGGACCTGTGACAAATATTTGATGACCTCAAGCTATTCTCTACACGCATGTCCTGGTAACAGTTGTGGATTTGCAATCCATGCCATTGTAGATTTACATAAGCACAACTCAGCGTATATAACTATATCAGTTGAATTTGGGTGTGAAACGTGGGGCCTTTTAGATGTTGATAGTACAACTCCTGGCAATGCTTGCTACTATAAACAATAGTTTATAGTATTCTAACAGTGGGAATGTAGTCGAGCAATATCTTGAGGCTGTATTTCAGCAACTCTGAGTTACAGGAAGAATTTTTGGCAATAAACAAACTCATCTTTGCCCTCTTAGGAATAATGTGTAGCAATTCAGATACTTTAGTAGTATTTTGTAAGGATGCCTAAGTACCAACTTTATTAGTTCAGTTTGGTGATTAAACTATTAAGAAAATATAACTTTGTTCTTTTATTTTCTTTAAATATGTTCATGTATCTAAATATTATAAAACTTTACGTGGGGGGAAAGATTGACTCTAATGAATGAAGCCTACCACTTTTTTTTTAAGAAGCAAGTATTTTATACTGCTCTCTTAAATTTTTCATTGATTATCATAGGACTCTAAATTAATAAAGAACATCGGGGAGTTTTGGAAGCAGTTCTGTTAATATTGTCATATTCCCTGATTCAAGAATTTAATATTCTCAGGAACTGTGACAGTTTTCGGCTGAAGGAGTTGAAGAAAAGCTGGGAGGGGTGGCGAGGTGGGAGGGGAGGATGGCGAGGGACTGTTGGATTAGAAGAATGAATAATAATTCTGGCTCATCCCTGCAGATGTTTGCTGATGGTGACATACTGATGATTGACTCACATGCTAGCTTTCCAAAGGTATTCACTTTTGCATATCATTTGTAAAGATGATTTTGAGAGCTTTTGAAGTGTGAATATACCATCCCCAGCAGAGTCCATGAGTTGTTTGGGGAACGCTGCATTTTGTCTGCCTCCAACTGAGTTGTGATGAATGTATCTCTTAGATCTGTTTTAAGCCTGTGTTTCTAAACAGACACTTGCAGACCTATTGCATTTCTTATGCAAACATGTGGAAAGAATGATTGTGTACATCATCACACCTGCAGCCAAAAAAAATTGGGTGATGATTTCTTTATACCATAGTCTATAAATCCAACCTCAGCCCATTTGTTGCATGGTCTGTGACAATGGATTTATTCCACTGTTGGTAATGAGATTCTTCTGCCAAGAATGGCCTGCTGAGTTTTCCCCATTTTGTCATCTCTTCAATCTGCATGAATCCATTACTCCCCTTCTCTTTAACACATAACTTCCATGTTTCCATTGGATTCATGGAACATGTGTGTTGAAACGTGACTAACTACTTTTTGGCTCAGTGTATTATGCCATCTCCA
Source organism: Protobothrops mucrosquamatus (assembly GCF_001527695.2). NCBI lineage: Eukaryota > Metazoa > Chordata > Lepidosauria > Squamata > Viperidae > Protobothrops > Protobothrops mucrosquamatus. The sequence goes on along the minus strand of NW_015387454.1, from coordinate 385,720 downwards.
GATAATAGGATGCTTTTAATAAACTGCAATGAAATAAACTATGTTATTAAGTGCATCTTTTGTATGAACAAACAAACCACCTAGAGGAGTGCTTTATGGATTTGTTTTCAGTGAAGAAATGTAATTCAGAGTTTGTACAGACTACTTTCTTCACTGCATAACTACTGTATATAGATTGTGTACTTATGTATCAGACTTAGAATTAAAGGGTGCGGGTATATGATACGATGGTTGCGCAGACTTGAGTTTCAACATCTCTGCTCAGAAGCTCTTATGTTGCCTGGAGATTCTTAGCCTTGTGTGTGCTTTGAGAGGATAATAATTTAGCTTCCTAGCAGGATCTTCTTCTTTGTTCATAATTGTATATTCATATTTTCAATATTCTTTGGCTGTCTCAAGAGTCACTCCATACCCCGAAGCTTTCCTTTTTCTATATTGGGAAACTCAAAACTATTTCCCTGGTCCTCAAAAAGCATACTTCAGATTTTCTTCAGTTCTTATCATTTTTCCCATAGTAGCTGAGAGTAATATACACTTCTGAGAAAGGACAGGGCAGGCTTAGTAGGCACTTTGCCTGAGGGAAGCTGGAGGCAGCTCTGCTGAGGTTAGTTGATTTCAAATTGTGCAAGTGCATGTGCACATATATCTATCTCCCCATTCTCCACGTACCTTAATAATCAGAGATTGGCAGGTTGTCGCATTTCTTCTCTTCTGCTTTTTCCCCTTTGTTCTCATGTTGTTTTTGGCCAGATATAATATGAATGTGTTTCTACTTTATCACAAAGGAAATACAGTACCAATAGTAGTATATATAATGAATCTGATACACACACCAGATCTCTTATTTGTATGTATTGCTCATACAGAAAGTCCTACAATGATTGAGGTTGATTACAGAAGAGTTTTAACCTTTAACGCTAGCTAGAGCTTCTATTTTGTGTTTCATTTCCTTTGAAGAGATCACACTGTCTTTGATGATTGTGGAGTTCTGATGCACAACTAGGTTTTCATCTTATACTTTTATTTGAACAGAGTGTTAAGAGTTCAATCCTTTGCTCTACAAAATATCCTCTCCACAGAAGTAAACCTTCTGATATTATGGTTTGTTCTGCATTGCACTACATACAAGGGTTTTGTTGTTGTTCTTACCAGTCCGTCTGGCAATTATGTGGAGTGGAAATCTAGGCTTTGAATAGTTTGTATCATTTCCTCCTTTTCTAGATTACTTCTTTTTCTTTTAACGCTGCATGAGTAGAACGAAGGAATGTATTATTGGATTGAACTTATTTTGGAGTTAGCTGCCATCATGAAACTTGTAAAGGCTATAAAAGAACAATTACTCACCTCTGAATTTGTAGATTTGTTATTTCCTGCTTTTGTTTTATTTCTGCTGTGAATAATTTCCAGCTGTCTGAGTGCTTGGTGATTTCAAATATCTTATTTGTTGTTTTTATGGTTATGTTTAAGAGCAGATTTTTTTTCCTATAGTAATTCTACAGCTATATGTTTCAGAGTGATATCTTATATCAACTTATTCTCAAGACACTCCCCCCCCTTTTTTTCCCTATGTTGGTTGATGGATAAGCCATAAAATAGACTGTGTGGAAGATGAATACGCTAGGGAGACTTCCACCATGTGTTACAAAACGCTACTGATTTCCCTGAGAATTTCATTCATTAGCTTGTGTTCATCTGTTGCTCTGCAGAACTGATGGTGACAGAATGAAAGTGGTGCTTTTGCCAATCTGCCATCTCTTTTTAATGTGTTGATTATGCTGAGCCTTTTCCATTTATATGTACGGACATGGACAAAAGCATAAACACCATATGAGCTTGTTGGTCTGAAAAGGATTATGAGTCATATTCTAGGTGGGAAGAAAAGGTGGGGGAAGCTGTGATTTCTCTTATAAAAAAGAATGCCACTTGATTCTAGTGTCACAATTTATTTTAATGATGATTAATTTATTGTAAGTGTAATTCACTACACACAGTATTGTAATTAGAGATCTCTGGGCTGATGGCATAAAAAGTCAAAAGCAAAACAGTAAAAATAAATAGAGAAAAAAGTTGAGTACTCAGTTCCTCTAAAGCTTTTAAATTGGACCTTCCATCTTGTGTTATTAATGTATGATACCCATGAACTGTTTTACCTGCCTTATGAAAACTTTGTGTCTTTGGGGAATGACATCTTTCTGAACAAGAAGCAAAACAGAAAAATGTGAGCTTACAGAGTAGTAGATCATTTGATAATAGCCATCCCCAGAGACTGAATAATTTGCTTGATGGGTTTACACAAAGAAAGGCCTCTGGTTCCCTAGGAGCATAACATGCCAGTTGTTGATGGAAAACAAATGCTTTCTTATTCTGAATAGTTTTCTCTACTGCTTTTCTTCTATATTTTGGTCACTATACTGCTTATTTTAGGAAATATAAATGCAGGTGTATTTGCTGACAGCCATGTTCATGCTTCAATTGTGAGCAAGATTTTGTGCAGTCCTTCATGGTATAGCCAGTACTTTATGATAATTTGGACTGATTCTTCAGTTCTATTCTAATTATACCTCTCCCCCAATTCTTTCACACTGTTGTTATCTCAGTGATTCTCTTTATTGTTGACGAATATAAAGGGAGTACTTTGGCCCAAGTCACAATTACTTGAAAGAATTATTCTTAAATGTAAACAAGCTTTACCTTCCCCAGCTCTCCCCCCACACCCCAGATATTTTTTTAAATGGAAGTTTTACAGGAAACCTGTAACCTTCTAGACTGCTAAACTCTGACTACCAGCAGTCTTGCCATCAAATAAGATTGCTTAGGTGACTGAAAGTTAAAATTTAGCAGATCTCGGTCACATTATCCATCCTGCCTTAAAAGAAAATATCAGATACTAGCAATCTGTAAATGAAATTCAGAAGATGATGCGAGCTGGGATGTGCCTTTTGTTTCACCGTACTAATATCGTAAACTAAAAACATACCTTAAATCTTTGGAAAAGACTTTATTTTTCTTCCTTCTCCATGGCCTCTCTGGAAGATTTTCATTGAGGAATTGTTCTGTATTGTGACTCCTAGGAGTTTGACAAGATCCAATCCATCAAGGAAAATGTAGCACATAAAAAGGCTCTCCCACCCAAATACCTTTCTTTCCTAGTAAACTGAGATTCCAAATATTTAGGTTGCATGTTTTGTGGGGGTTATTTTACTCGTTGGCATTCCCCAGTAAGCCTATGAACTGCCTATAGTTTTTGCTTTGCTGTGTACGGTCCAATTTTTAAAAACTCCAGTTGCTTTTTCAATAGCAAAACATATCATCAGGCTATTGAAAGTATTTGTATACCCTTTCACCCTGCTTAGATTTGCTGATATTGCCTGGGTCTCAGTAACCCCAATAGTTCTTTGTTCACTGCAATAAAGTTGATTCATGTCCTGAGAAAAAAGCAGCCAAGCCTGGCAGATCAGTAATTTTTTGAAACCTCTGGGGATTTTCATCCCTGCATGCGGTCGTTGCAGTGAACAGGAACAATGAAGTCTTGCTTTGGGGAGAATTCCAGAGGAGGCCATGGATACAGCTCAAGCCCTGGAAGGCCTTCTGGAGAGGAGACTTCACAAAGGACACTTTGTTCCCTTTTGGGACAGATGCCACCAAATAGTAGACTTCATTTCTTAATTATTTTTCCAGGGTTGTGCTGTTTCCAGCTTGCTTCTTAGCACTTTTGTGTAAAATACGAACCTTACCGTGTTTCCCGCCACGGTCAAACCTACTAAACGAAAAATACGTTCTGTACCGAGGGGAAGAGAGTAAAGGAATTGGACAAAGATCCTATGAGAACCGAAAAGAATTAAATGTTTCGAGCGAAAGAATTAAGGAAACTAGAAAGAGGGAGAACAGTAGGTACTAGACGAAACTAAAGGGGAGATTCGCTCTTTCTACCTGAGGCCAAGACTGACAATTCAACACGAGCATTAAAATGAAAGCTCCTTTTTACCAAACTAGGCACTAAGGTGCTGAACATCTGTGGTGTAAAGAATGCTGGGAGACATTTAATGAAGGGACCAGTGATATTGAGGCAGAACACATTGGAACTAAATGGAGGGCAGCTGAGGATCCTCACCTCAAGATAATACGAGAAGAGAAAGGGAAAGGGAAATGCACTTGATGCAGATTTCTCCCGGCCTGATTTAATCCAATAATTTAGCATCTCTATTTCCACTGTGTAATAAATACTTACATATTTATAAAAGCAAATGTATACTGTAAATTTAAAAAAATATATGCATTGTATAAAGGCCCAGGTAATAATAGTTCTTCATTATTGATAAATAGAACAAAACCTAACTGTTTATAGCAACAGCACTTCAAAGTGAGAGGAAATAATTTTGGGACACACACAGAAGCAACGTGAAGCTAAATCTTTTGACTAGAGGAACCTGCCAATTTGAGTGGAAGTTCACCAGCTTTATTGAAGGAGACTGCACTGCCATGGGTGAAATTAATAGTTGGGTGATGTTTAAACCCACCTATTGAAACAAGAAGGCTTGCTATTTTGACTGGTTTAGCAATTGTAGCCCAGTTTGGGAAAAGCAGATTTAGTTTCTGTCTGATTTTCTGATGTTCTGGTTACTCCTAAACACTTTACAAAGGTCTGGTTTTAAAGGTAATTTAGAAATTCCACTTGGTGTGGAGTACAGCAGAAAGTTGCTTATGGTGGTAGCTGGGAAAATAGAACGTGTTCCATCCACTCTATAAAAACGTAAGTGGCTGCCCATTTACTTCTGCGCCCAATTTAATCTCCTGTTTTACTTTTTTAAGATTGGGAATTGGAGGACCACTTGAACTCACATTAGCTAGCCTGGCAGTTAGCAGTGTTTGAACCTTGCTCTTGGATTTACAATTAAGAAGTGCTGGGTTTGAGGACTATTTCAATGCACATTTTATGAATTAATGTCCTGGGCATAGTTAGAGATGCGTTTTAAGAATAGTGATTTTATATTGTATTATTATGTTCTGGGGTTATTATTTTATACTACATGACGGGAGCTATAGTGGTATAAAGCCAGTGCTGGGAGTATTGTGGGAAGCTAAAATGTTCTCAGGTGGGCATTCTGAGCAAAAGAATTACAAAGGCTACTTCTGTTAAGAAACAAGTGAACTGGAATTTATTAGGAGGTTTAATATTATTTCCCACATATTAAATAGAAACTATCCTCTCTCTTTGGGCTATCCTCGGCTTTGGGCTATCCTCGGCTTTGGGCTATCCTCGGCTTTGGTCTTCAAGTAAATGGGGGTGCAATCTTCCAATCGGGAGTGGCTGGCCTTTATTCTCCTTTGTTTCAGCCCAGGCAGGCAGATAGTGGTAGAAGAAGAAAAAAAATGCTTTCCTGCTAGTAATCGCCTTGAGAGAGGAGGGGAGCCATCTGCAGAAGTACAGGCACCTGGGCTTAAGGGAGGGAGACAAGAATCTCTTTTCTTGGCATACAGCTGTAACCCAGGACAGCCAGCTCCTTAGCATTTGAAGAGAGCACAGATGGAAAAATGAACTTCATGGAACATCTTGTACAAGGCTGATATTCTCCTTGCAAAAAAAAAAAGAGAGAAAGAGAGAGAATAGCCTTTGTTTTCTTTGGCAGCCAAAGCTGAAACTACCATAAAGGCATAGAACCTATGACCAGAGGGGGGGGCTATCCTACAGTGGGTCAATTGGAGTCTTACAGGTCCCAAATGTCCCTCGAGTTCCTCTTCCACATATGTTTGCATAAGAGGTTTAATTGAGTTTCTGATGGAAATTACCAGTATACACATACATGCCTCTTTTATGAATAGCTAAGTTCTACAGATAATTGGGTCTGCACATCCAACATTTCATTTCCATTCTTTTGATTCTGTGTGTGTGTGTGTGTGTGTGTGTGTGTGTGTTACTCATAGAGGGGATGCTTTAAGTCAGTGTTAGTTCTTGGTAATTGCCTACACTAATTCCAACAATTTTCTTGGCAAGAAAATTGGAAACAGTTTGTTATTGCCTTCTTCCCATATCAGACAGAGAATGACTGGCCCAAGGACACCAACTGCTTTTGTGCCTAAGGCAAAACTAGAACTCACAGTCTCCCAGTTTCTAGCCTATCTTAACCACTACACCGGCTCTATTTCCATTATTTTCCTTCTCTGCAACTATGGAAGTACACACCACGCACTTGATAAACTAGATTATTTTCCATAAAGTTTATGACATAACAAACATATTAATCTTGCTATAGATCATTTTGTTCATTTTACTGCATCAAACTGATTCCTCATTCAAAAGCAAAGCTGCTAATTCAAAAAAAACACAACAAAATGCTGAAAGAACCAATATACAACTGAATCTAAATCAAAGCCATGGCAGGAAAGACACGTACAGAGCGAGCAGGATTATTTTTAGGAAGTACAGTAGGTGCAAACTCTCAGGTAGGAAAACCCATGAAGTTATTCTCCTGCAGGTTTGCACAGAGGATATTACTGTTGTGTGACTAGATTGAATAACTCTGCATCAAAAACAGTCTTGCCCTTGCAGGTGACAATAGGCCAGCTAAAAATTTAACAAGCTCTTTTGCCAATCTATAAATGTATTGCTTGTATTTTCTGTTTTTTGCCCTAAGTCATTGCTAGGCCTAGGATGGCAACCACTTATTGGATTTGGAGGAATAAGAAGAGATAATAAGAGGCTACATTCGTGAATGTGTTAGTCATAGAGGAGTGAAATTGAATCAGTAGTAGAACAAATAGTACATGGAGAAAGATTTAAAAGAAGACATGTCAAACACAAGGCCCGGGGGCCGGATGCGGCCCGCAAAGTGGTTTCATGTGGCCCGCGAAGCCATCCTGGAAACAGTTAGGGAACGGCCCCCACTGCCTTGGCCCTGGCCCAGGCCAGCCGGGAGCCAATGTACAATTTTGTGGTGGCCATGTTGGCACTTGCCCCGGTGGACCATGCCTTGGCACTTGCCCCAGTCCCACCCCCTTCTGCCAGAGACTCTCAGATCTGTCGCACTCCTGCCCAGGCCCCCATAGGCACCCTTGATGCGAATGATGTAGAACTGGCCATGCCCACCCAGTAGGCCACACCCACTCCATCCACGCCCACCCAGTAGGCCGCACCCACCCTGGCCACACCTACCCAGCCCCCCAAGGGCAACCGCAATGCTGATGCGGCCCTCAGTGAAATTGAGTTTGACACCCCTGATTTAAAACATAGTCAAATGCCATGTTTCAGTAGTATAGCTTTCTGAATACAGCTGAAGCTCGGCTTTCCTTGCATGATCTTCTTAGGCCCTCCAGGCACATAAAGCAGTTATTACTATTTCTAGCCAGCAGGGCCAATAGCCCTAGATTGAAGAAGCCAATGTACACAATGTGAATATACATTATGCCTTTGTTAGATATCTTCAGCGCTCTTCAAATGACCTTGAAATGCAGAAAATACCATGAGGCAATCAATTAAAGGGTCCAAAAAAAAAAAGCCAGCATCCATTCAGTGCTATATCCACCATCTGCACCCACAGTTTGTTCTGTTTGGCACTTAAAATATTGGAACATTTGCAGTTGAGGTTATCAGAAAAGTCACCAAGGTAATCTTTTTCTGCTCAGTTTATTAATACAGAAGGGAAATTAAGTTACAGTGGCTCAATCTCAGCAGGGAAGAGGATGAATCTAAGAGCTAGGAAGCAAGTATTCTCACCAGCTGGAAAATGACTTTTATGCTCCTATTGGAAAATCAGATTCGGTGTTTCCTGTTGAACCACAGCTGAGCTAGAAATAAATTTTCTACTCAAATAATGAACATGGGCAATTTTGGGCTATCTCATGGGTATGGAGCTGATCCGAGAATCATTTGAACACCATGTAGAGATACCCTCAGTTTAAACAGCTATTTCTGAACAGTTTCTACTGTAAACAACTAATGATCATGTGTTAAAGTAATGAAATGTAACTCTTTTTTAACCCAGCAAAAGAACAGCAGCTTCAAAGTTACCTCCATAGTGTTATACAGGCTCACTGAATGATTACTTATTTTCTTTAATGAATTCCCCAAAATATAATTGTTAGATCACGCAGGCAGTAAGACACGAGTCGAGTGACAGTCAGCTCTTGGTTTATTGGCAAGGCATAAAGTAAATCCGGACTGGCTCTCTGGGCCAGGGGAGCCCTCTTTTATGGGATTCCCCTGGCTTGTAATCACACAATTCCATTGGCTGGCAAGACCCTGTTGCTAGTTAGCCAACCAGCAACGGGCATGAAA
>NW_015387454.1:345805-377271 GCF_001527695.2 Protobothrops mucrosquamatus | reverse complement strand
CCTGTTGCTAGTTAGCCAACCAGCAACGGGCATGAAACTGTATGCAGATGGAGAAGGGCAATCACCCTTAATGGGCGATCAATGGTGAAGGGCAATCACCCTTAATGGGCGATCAATGGTGAAAGGCAATCACCCTTAATGGGTGATCAGGATATGCATAGGGGATTAAGGGGGGGGGAATACAAAGAACACAACAATAATATCAAACAAACATTTTCTATAGTGTTTCATTATTATTATCCTTTGAGTCAATCTTGACTCCTGCTGACTGCCTTGGCAAGATTTTTAGGTTGTCAATTTTCTATGGCTGAGAAAGAGTGGCTGGCCCAAGGTCATTTGTGTCTAAGGTGGAACTAAAACTCACTCTCCTAGTTTCTAGCCTGGTGCCTTAATCAGAGACTGGCTCTTGTCATAAATATAAAGCCCCCAATTACAGTATTAATATCCTGCTAAGACAGCAAATGATCCCCCAGTCTTGGCCAAATTGGCACCACTGTCTCTTGCATTTCCAAAGATCGGCTCCCTTTCTGTTCCCCAGACCTCAACAATGCAACAGGATGAATATTCCTGAGTCAGCTATACTTTATTACAATGAGATGAACCTTCACACTTAATTTAGGAAACGCCAGTCTGTATTATAACAGGATGTCTCTTCATTCTCTCTTCAGGGACACACCTCTTGAAGCCCAATAACACCTTCCCTTTCAGGCTTGCCAGATTCTTCTAGAAAGTCATTGCTTAACTCAACTAAAGCAATACGGGAAATAAACAATGTGTATATGAACAATACAGTTTCTTCCAAGCAAACTACAAGTTAGGGTTTGTATTTCCACACACTCATCTATCAGCTCTCTATCTCTCCATTTATCATCTATTCATGTGATGATTCCACAACTACTCAAAATACATGCAAATACTCTCCCTACATCTTGAACTAGGACCCATTGCCATTCTCAATATATTTTAGTTTCTACTCTGACAAAATAAAGGAGAAAAGCTGGTTCCATAATTGTGATTGTACTTCAGTGTCACCTGGATAGTTGTCACTCTCTTCCCTTGTCATCTACTTATTGGCTTTGAGTTTAGAAACACAAAAGGTAAAGGTCCTTCTCCAAGAAGTGTATCAGGAAACCAAGTTTTTGTTAGAAGATGCTGGAAATTGTGCTGGATAGGTGTATACTGTAATTGAAAAGCTTATCTTTTGAGAAATAAAGATTACAAGTTAAATAAATAAATAAATACAAGTAAAAAAAACCAGGGTATTTTGTCCTCTAGATGAGTTATTGGTGCTTTGTTTTAGAAGCTAAACATTCAACTATTGTACTATGAAAGTATAGGTGAAATTAAAGGTCTCTCTATATATAGTGGCAAATCGTAAAGACAATTCAGAACTAATAGGCTCACCCAGGATTTAATCTAATGACTATAAAATGTTAGATTAAAATATTATGAAAGTGTCCATAAGGAACCTAATTAGCCAACTGTTAGGTTACAATTGGCCCAGTTTTATGGTTTAAAAATAATAGTACAGAAAATATGCATGTTAGAGAGGTCATGAACCAATCTTTCCAGATTTTTCCAAAGCAACCTCTGTCCTTACACCTGCTCAAGTTCTACTGCAGTCTCCATGCCCTCCATTTACAGAAAATATTGCCATTTTTACCAACTCAATAAGATCCACTATTACAAACTCCTCCATCTTCTCTCCTCTTCTTCACTCTAGGATAAAAGACCAAATCTTTTTACCTGACTCCTTGTTCATAGAGTAAGCACCATCCTGCAAGACCTAACATTTTCATTCCTTTTGAAATCTACTAACCATTTTTTTCCCATGTGAGCACTGAGTTTTTCTTAAAAGAATGCTTATATGCATACTGCCCAATGTCAGCTGATCTCAGATGTTTAGCAGAAGTAACAACTGAGTTGAAGGTCCTCCTAGATTAAAGCAATGGCAAACTACTTCTGTAAAACTGTCAAGAACACTGAATGAATGCCATCACCAAGTGATGAACTCTCATTCAAGGTTATATTATATGTGAAATTATCTGTCACAGTAAGTAGAACTGTGAATATAGCAATAACACTTAGACTTATATACTACTTCAAAATGCTTTACAGCACTCTTTAAATGGTTACAGAGTCAGCATATTGTCCCCAGCAATCCTGAAAGTCATAATAAATGTTTATTGTGTATCAGAGCCTACTGACTACACAAGAACTTTTCAGAACAAATCCTCCCAAGAACTTCCAAGCTGATGATTATACTCAGTAATAAGTCTGTGTTTGGTCTTATCGATGAGCAAAACTTTGCAGTTTTAATGCATCAGTTTTATTTCATGTCTGGGCTGAATGATGCTTCTTCTTCAGCATTCAGTACATCATTCAATGCCATGACTTTGAGGTCTTAAAGCAAAGGGCAACTCCAAATTATCTGCCAAGAATCTAAAGCCATTGCAAAACACAATCAGCAGTCTTTCTTCTTTAAAAATGATAAATGAAGTGGTCCAACTGTAATGTTACCTGGATATAAAAAATTGAACTCCCCAAAAGACAGAAGAACCTCCACAAGCACAAAGAAGACAAAAGAAAAAAAATAAAAATGGAAACCAAGGATTGCTCCCTAAATACAAAGGTTCCATTGCTAAATTACAATATAAATAGGCAAATATTGCAAAGTAACAAATAGAAAGGAATTATATAAAAATAATTTTTAAGGAACTTAATTATTTTTCCCTACTTTTATTACATTATTACATTTAGCAACCACTGTTTACATTTACGACAGTCCTGAACCAATGATAGTTTATAATTAGACTTCTTATTTATGGCCATCACAGTGTTCCCACAGTTGTGTGATCAAATTCTGGACCCTTGGCACCCAAATCATGATAACAACATCACAGCATCCCACAGTCATATGATCACAATCTGCAGCCTTCCCTGCTGGCTTCCACAAGCAAAGTCAATGGAGAGGTCTGCAGAAAGTTGGAAGTTGTGGTCACAAAAGATCCTTACTTAACAATCTGCATGGTCCTTGCTTAGCAACAGTAATTGGACCTGCCAGAACTGCTATCACTAAGTGGCACAGTTGTGTGATTTTTTTTACTTATATCCATGTCGTTTAACAACAGAGTTTCTAGTCCAGTTAGTAATGAGAACTACCTTGTATATAACTTGCATCCTGCTATGAAATATTTTCTTCCATTAGTTTATACTCTTTAAATCTAAATGAAAAGACTTTTGTTAGTGCTCTGATGGTGCCCAAACAATATAAAATAGAAGAAATTTTCACTGATTTCTAATGAGTGAAAAAGTTTTGTCTACTTGTAGAAATATTGTTTATTTAAATATTCACCAATGTTAGTTCTTTTGTATCTCTGCATATGCACTTTCAAGTCAGTGATTAAGTCAGTTACACAACTGGCTTTGCACCCAAGTAGAACTAGAACTCATAGTTTCCCAGTTGCTAAACTTGTGCCATAACCACTTCACCATAATGACTCTCTAAAGGTAGCTCTAGGGGCTATGATTTGCCCAATGACTTACTGTTTTCAAAGGTGCATTTTGTTTTAATTTTTTAAAAGGGAGGCAGTAGGAGAATATCAGTGCACAATTGTTAAAAATATGATCCATCATTCTTTTTGGACAAGGAGGGTTTCTTCTGCAGGTTCCCTTCTCTTTGCTTAGGAACTTATTTTGAGAGTACATGAGGGAATCTCTTAACAAAAGCAGTCCTGTTAATGGGACTATTCACTGGAACATCTCTTAGTGTTTACTAAAGTTTTACTCAATTGCTCAGTTATTTTAATTTAGCACACCCATATAGGGCATTTCTCCTGCATGATTTGAACCTTCCTTATGGTAGCTATTTAAGGAGGATTGTTATGATCCCAGTTCCGATTGGAAAAGACCAAAGTAATAACAACTTCTTTTCAAGATCACCAAGTGAGTACATTATTGGGATAAAATTTAAATTGGAGACACTGTAGTTTACATCTAATTGAAATGGACGGGGTTTATAAATGCCCATATCCAACTTTTCTCTAGCATAATTCCAGGCTAAATGTTGGCCTATCAATATTCTACCTCATAGATTTAGGGAGTAGTTACTAATGTTAAAATGGAGGGAGGAAGATATATATACACACTTATTTTAAAAAATAAATTCAAGATTGCTTTCATTGCCTAGTTTTGTGCATAGAAAAATAAATCCTAAGCCTTTTTAAAATTCATATTATACATAAATATGTAGTGCTATAGCCACAAGTCCAACTATTAACAGCAAGTGGAGCAACAATGAAATTAGTATTTACAAAGGGTGCATATATACACACATTTTCCCCATTAATTGAAGCTTGAAATCACTCTCCTTTGGAAATGCATGCAATCTTAAAATATTAAATATTTATTAAGGGAGAAACAGTCAATATCATTTTTTTAAAAAATGCTATACCTAGAATTGCTTTGGGGGCAAATGCAATACTAATAACTTCTTGCACAGAATGAACTCCAGTTCATGCAGAAAGGAAAAGATATTGTAGCCTAAATCCTCTTGAGAAATATTTAGCGATGGAGAGCAACTACTCGCTTTTCTTGGCCCCTCAAGGGTTCAGTCTAAGCATCTTTTGACTCAGTTACTGTGCTACTCTGCAAATGAAACCCATATATTGCCTCTTCTGAAAATTAAATTACCACTAGTTTGTTGTACCAAAAGTGTAAATACCTACTTTCTCCCATTCCCTTTTTTATGATAACTGCTTCATCAACTGATACCTTTCACATATGAATAGGAATTCAGAGCCATAACACTAGCAACAAAGCTTCCAATCATAAAGTGTTATTTCACCCAGGATGCTGCTTAATTAAGTTTAGTGTGTATTGCAGACATTTTTTTTTAAAAAAAATGATGGCCTCACCATGGATAAGGATGAAAAATGAGATTTTTGACCATAAGCTAAATTGTGCATTGTTTTTCCAAAACAAAAAAAGGAATGAAATCACAGCTTCTAGAATTCATCCTATCATTACAACTTCGTAGGCAAACTTTTTGGGCTAGGAAAAGCAGAACAATGCTACTATTTCAACAATTCAGCCATCTAATTTCCCTAAATTATTTTATTGGGATTAACTTGCCTCCACCCTACCAAAAAAAAGCTTCTTTTTATACTCTGTAAATTGTATGTGTTGTGATTTTCTTTCAAATGCTTTTTCAGTCACTGTGAACATGGTCCCTTCCCACTTTTTTTTTCTTTTTAAATAGTTTTCTGTTCAGATGGCCCTTCTTAAAGCTTGATTCTTTTTCAGGGTGAGACCTTTACTTCTTACTGCAACACCATTTAATGCTTTGGAAAGAAGAAAAGGAGACTATTTTGGCTGATTGTCAAGCTGCAATGGATTGCCAGTATACCCACATCACTTTGTAGTCCCAGAAAAATATGTGGTGATAACTGAAGAAAGACTTATAATCCTATTCTTCAAATGTCTGCAGAGGTCACTTCACAATGAGATCCATTGAGGTCAAAGAGCATCCCGGAATGGTAAACATGTTGAAAGAACATGACAGAAAATTACTTTTTATTTTTTGGGGCACATTTTGACCTGCAAACATTGACCATGCTCCAAAATAACATTATGTCTTTTTTTGTGTGTGTTTCAGAAATTGAGATTTAATAATCAAAGCGTAAGAAACAAAAAGATGTGGGAAATGTAATTTTGCAAGAAATGTATTATGTGAAAACTATTTAGTTGTACAACTGCCCACTTTTTTTTTAATTACAAATTATTTTGAACTCCTAACTAACCACAGTTGCAAGAGGCACCAATTTGTGGGAGCATATTACTTCAGGCAGTGCCATTTTCTCATCACTGAATAATTCTAATTATTATTTTTTAACAAATGTCCACCACTGATAAAACTGTGAAATGGAGCTCAAGTGTCTTCAAACAAATGTTAGAGGAGTTTAGAATCCTAAATGCTTTGTAATTTAGCAAAGCTAGTTAAAAAAAAATCATATAATACTTTTGAAATAGTTTCCAGACTTGTCATTCTATCTTCTACTTTCTGGAATATCTGATGGAGCTTGGAAAAAGACCATGCATTAAACACAGAGAAGTGGAAATGCATTGGGCTTCTGGTTAATGCATTTTTATCTGTTGTGCAATTTCTTATGATCGTTATAGCAGTTTCTCATAAACTGCAGAGCATCACGTTAGTCCTACAGTGTAAAAACATCATTTTCATTTTGTTCTTAGGCCACGCTGTGCAAGTACTGATGTATTATTCAGATTTGGCTGAGTTATGTTTTGATTTGACAGGGATCATGGCTCATATAAGTCCTGTAGAGATCTTATCAAGAGAGCAGAAAAATATTCTCTTTCTTTCTATAATGATTCAAGGGAGACTGTAGCTAGATGTCCTACGAAGATGCCAGTTAACTTTGGAGTGGTTGTGCTAGCTAAATGGGTTGACATTTATGCAAAGTAATTGGCAGAGCCTACCATTCTGTTCAGTGTCTCAAGAGATAGTACATTGCACACAGCTTGGTTCATACAGTGCAGTCAGGGCCAGAGCAGCAATCATGAGCTGTGTATGTGTGATCATCCAGGGTACTGCAAATGCATGAATATTTGAGATCCTGCATAGCAGCTGCTTAGGCTAGCAATATCTCTCGGTTCATCTCTCTCTCTCTCTCTCTCCTTTCATCCAAAAATGAAGGCAATCAAAGGGACAAGAGAACTCTTTGCAGTGTTGCTGTTTTCTTTTTGTTTTGTTTTGTTTTGTTTTTTTTTAAAAAAGGAAGTACTAACTGCTGGTGGCAGCAGACCAGATGTTCTGGAGATCTCAGAATATGGTAAGATACATTAGACTAAGAGGAATAACAAATAAATGTGTTTGTAGGCCGTTACTGGCCACCTGGGCTCACATTTCTTTATGCTCCATATGATCCTTATAGAATCTAAGTTGAACTCCATTTTCATGGTGGATATAACTAGTTTTGGATTCTGAATGGCCATATATATCTGTGCTTTTAATCTACACAGAGAAACCGATTTGATAAAGGAAAAGGATGCCACACTAATGACATCTGGGAACCTTAGTTTGAGTTTGGAACATGAATAGGTAACCAGGGAACACTAGATTTGGATGAACTACAGTTCTCAGCATCTCAAGCATGCATGACAGCTCCCAAGTGCTCTTGTTTTCCCCAAGACTGGATTATGATATAACTTGGAGTTCTTTAGAAAGAGTTGCCATTCTTGACTAACATTGATTTATTTATGAAATTTCTGTACCAGCTCAATCCACTATTCTAGGTAGTTACAACAGTGGTCCCCAACCCCTGGTCTGTGGACCAGTACCGGGCCGCAGCATGCCAGCAGCCAGTCCATGCAAACAAGCAAAGCCCCATCCGCGAGATGCAGGCAGCACACAAAACCACACCCCTTCCGGTCCGTGGAAAAACCTCTCTCCATGGAACCAGTCCCTGGTGCCCAAAAAGTTGGGAACCTCTGGCTTACAATACATAGTACATAAGGTGGGACTAGAATTAACTATGTCCTGGTTTCTAACCAGGTGTCTTTATCACTAGACTAAACTGGTTCTAGCGTTTCATTGATGAAACCTCACCCTTAACTGATAAATGATCTCTCTCAGTAGCTTCATATAGATATTAAAAAGGTCAGGGAAGCTGAGGCAGGTAGCACCCATAATAAATCATCAGAGACCCTGATCTCTCCCCACTTACCAACATTAGGTGAATGTGCTCATTTAGGTAGGAGCAGAACTACTGTAAAACACCAATTTTTGCATGAAGCCCAATGGAGATGTTCTTGACAACATCAAAAGTTGCTAAGAGATCCAGCATAAAGGAACAGTTGTGCACCCTTGGTCAAAGTTTCATCACAAAACACCCACAAAAGTAACAGCACAGTTTCTGTCTTATGTCCAGGCCTGAATCTTGACTGCCACAGGTTCGATTAATCTGTGTCCTCCATGGTCATCTATATATGTAGCCCACCATATCAAAGATGTTGGAGATAGGAAGAAGTTGTTCATATCTACTGGATGCAGGGTGGGCTTCTTGAGAAATGAGCAGATCACAGTTTCTTTCTCACTGGTGGTGAGGATCAGAGTAAATTGTGTTGATTTAAAAGCATGGGAAATTTTGCAGTATATTTTTCTAGCTTTGATACAACCTTATTAAGGATTCTTACGGGTACCTTTAACAAAATGTTAAATAAAAGCAAACACTTACCTGTGATGGGCTTCTTTAAAGTTTTGGAGACAGAAGCTATTCTATATGATTTATTACTAAATTTCTGTTGCAGAAGAACTTCCAAAGTATTCCAAATTAGAAGAGATTCTTTTGCTCCAATATAGTGAAAAGCCCTTCTTTATTCCTGCATATTGGTCTTTCAAGAAGGATGGAATCATAAATTAAAGTGCTAAGTCACATGTTCCCATTACTCACTTTTGGTGTGAACATAAGAATCAAAAAGCTCTATTTGGGGCTAATTTTAAAGGTCAAAAGCTAATTGTTGCTAGCTATTAATGCAAGACTATTTTTCCCCTTTTCCTCCTGTCATACTCTTTAATTATGTCCCTAGGTTTGGAGCAACCATATATCCTACTAGTCTAGCAGGAATTTATGGATGCCTCTGAACTTTTGATTCAGAACACTTAGTTTTGAGCAAAAAAAGAGAGAATTTTTTCAAAAGGCAAAACCATTCTTTGTCAATGCACTGTGAAGAAAGTATAGAATCCATTCTACAAGCTAGATTTTCAAAGATGGTTTAATAGATCTATTGGGCATGCATCTCCTTTAGTTGATGCATAAATAAGCATATATTTGTATTGAAGAAATTAATATATATTAATATTTGTGTGTATTTATGTATATGTATATTATATATATATAACCTATTAAAATAATATTAATTTAAAAATGATAGACTACAAGAATTAACATGGAAAAAGAAATTACCCTGGATATAAGAATAAAAGCTAAAAGATAACTTTCTAAAATCAATGCTTTAATTGTGTTTAGCTGCTTATTTTGATTTTTGTTTAAAGTTTTTAAACTTACATTTAAAACTTTTTTCACTATGGATTGAAGGAAATTGACCCATTGCTCAACAACATGTTGATACAAAGGTTCCTAATAATTAAAAAGCAGTTAATAAGCAATTTCTAAAAGTGATTAAAAAGGGAAGTATGCAAACTTAGTGCATACTTGAGTGTGCACTAAGTCTGAGTAATGTGATTATCCCATCATCTCCCAGAGCTGTGAACCTGTCAGAAACTAGTCTTGTGATCTCTTCATGAGGAACAGCTGTCTGGAGTACTTGTGGGTAATCTCAAGTCTTCTCCTTGTCCAAAGAGTCTATGCACTGACTCTTCATTCTGCTGCAGTTGTCAGCTCCCCTTTTCGTGCAGCAGTCGTCAGTCCACCATTTCTTCTCCAGAAGGGATTGGGGAAACTACTGAGCTTGCACTTCCATACCTCTTTACCTAAAAATTAGCCCACCAAAGACCATGGGATTTTCCTCTGAATAAATACTGTGTATGACTGATCTGCAAAGCACAAAAGGAAGTACAAGCAATTTGATCTAGGTTTTTTTTTTCTTTAAAAGACATTATTTTGACAGTACATTATTTCAGTACATTATTGCTACATATTCAAGGTTCAAAACTGAAAGTCTGTTTTTATAAAAGTCACTTAAATCCAGTTTTGAATTATTAATATTCACTGAATGAGAGTATTTCATCCTTATTAGGATGGTTCAGAGGAACCATCTTGCGAAAGCATCAGGCTTTCTGTGGAATTGACTAGGATGGTGTCTTCTAACTGGGAGGATTTTTTTTCCACTTCCAACCAGAGATCAGCTTATTCCTTCATCGTATAAACTAATGGACCTTTTTATACTAGTTTGTGGGATTCTGAATCTAATTGTGGTTGCTGAGAAATGTCAGTGCATTGTGTAAAAGCTCCAGTGTCCTTTGGCTATTGGATGCATATACATCTAGAAACATTGTTCATTGTAATAATGTTTTCCCCACCTTATCAGATTTAGGATCTGCTTAGAAATAAGTGGACTCTAAACATGGCATGGTTAGTCTGCTCTGTTTCATACCTTGGAAAGTATCTAGACATTTGTCACACAATTAAACATTGTGAGTGTAGATGAAAGAAGCTTGCACCTAAACCCAGAGGCCAGAGACCAACAGAACAGAGAAGCAAAACTGTATTGCTGCATAGTGTGAATGTTGCTGCAACCTCTACTGTTAGCTCAAATATTGCCTATGTTGGTGTGCTGAAAGCCACAGAGGTTTTCCCTCCCTGCCTGCATCCCCAGCGCTTCCAGCACTGATTAACCATTATCTTTGGCATTGCAATGTAGACAAGAAAGATTTGGTTTGCCCCTAGGAATAAGAGGCCAGGAGAGTGAAATTATTATATCTGGAGATGAAAAACAGTTATCTTCTGTATGAGCCATATTGGAGTTATCATTTCAAGCCTGTGCCAGACTGGTATCTCTGAAATTCTCTTGGAGCCAATTTTAGATGGAAGCTTCCCAGAGTGCTCAGTTTTGCTCTTAGATATGAGGATATTTCTCTAATGTTCTTTCTGAGATTAAGAGGATAGGGCTAGTAGCATTTAACAGCAAGGATGTTTTCTGGTTACTCTTATTTTTTAGAGCTGAATAAATGACACACGTTGAAATCCAATTTTAATACAATGTGCCTCAGTCTGTGTATCTTACTTTATTTCAGGGCATTAGCATGTTCTTGACAGAAACAGGGTATTTGTGACATGTGGTTTCTCAGACAGATGCATACATCTGCATGCAACCAGAAGGTCAAGTGGGGACAGGCCCTGTGCTTTGTAAACTCGTAACAAACAAGCCACCAAGTTGTAGTTGTTTTCTGAAAGAGGCAATAGAAGACAAGAAGCTTTATATAGTCTTGGATCTTAAAAACAACGTTAAACTGAATTCTATGAGAAAAATATTTTCAGCCAATGTTCATAGATAATTTTGGTTTACATAATTTATTTTGTAGGTCACCATAGGTTAGTAAGATTGGCATCAAGCTTCCCCTTGCCTTGGTGATAACTGGAAATCCCACTTTGCTGTTTTCTGGCTGTGGAGAGTTTTTAATAAGGCATGATCTGTATATCTCCAAGCCCCTTCTGTGTAGTCATGGAGACAAAAAAAAACTTAAATTAAAAGGAAATACCACCACCCCTACCAAAAAAGTCTAGAATTTTCATCTTGTTGATCTTTGATGCTCAATACTACATACTCCATGATTTTGTACAGAAAAGTTCACCTTACCTAAAGCATTTAAAAAAAAATCTGGTGGCAAATTAGCAGAAAGAATAAAACTCCTTTTGCTTCTCCAAATGCAGCATATGGGACTAGTTTACCACGATCTCCAACTAGGCAGAGATAAGTAGTAACTTACAGATTTTATGTAATCTTGAGCAGGGCAAAACCAGCTGCTGTTTTATCCTGCTCAGGGGTAAAATCCATTCTCTTTAAACATTTCTCTTTTTAAATCAAAGCACTTAGATCAAAAAGGAAATGTTTGAATTTGTTCTCATTATTGTTATACCTACAGTTTGCACCTGTGTGTGTGGGTGTATATGCACTTTCAAGTCAGAGTTGATTCTTGGTGACTAAGCTGGATAAGTCTCTGGGTTACTCTTGGCAAGGTTTCAGGAATAGTTTGCCCTTGCCCACTTCCTAGGGCTGAATGAGAGAGTCTGGCCCAAGTTCATTCAACTCCTTTTGTGCATAAGGAAGAATTAGAACTCAGTCTCCTGGTTTCTAGCCCGATGCCTTAACCACTACACCAAACTGGCTATCTTTTTCTTATGTGCTTCATGCAGTTCTGGTACTGCAGACTGCCCATTCCCCACTAAATAAACCACCACTCAAAGGATGATAAGCAGCGCTACTACAAAATGAAAAAGATGAGTAAGAGGATGATGTTCCACATATTCCACTTTTCACTTGTTTCATTTGGCATATCAGCCACTGGAAAATGACAGCCGAAAGCTTAAACCACTCTTTCCATCTGGCTAAATAACTGTGGAAACCCTGGATCACTTCATTGGGCCATGTGTGACACTGTCTCTTCAATTAATCTTGCTTTTTTACATCTGATTTCTTATCCAGCTCTCGGTTGGCATTTATTAATGTTTTTTTCCCATTTGTGCTGTCTTATAAGCTTTAGGTGAGTATTTCTTTTCAATACATTGCATTTATTTTTGTGCACAAAGTTTCTATTAAATATAATTTCTCTAACAGCAGGATGGATTGTATTGTAATAGGATCTTGTAATAGCATAAACAGTCACAGAAAAAAAAACCTGACTGAAGCCCATTGCTTCCACGGATTTCCCTTCCAAGACACTGTCAGACTGGATCCAAAAGGAAGTCTCCAAATTCCAGAGGTTTTAATGTCAATGTCTGCCATGTTGGGATTATTCAAGGAGGTCAATTATAGATAGCACAATTCTGTGTGTTGATCTATAAAGTCTTGTTTCAAAGGCAGTACTTTCCCTATTGAAGCTGCTAAGAATCTAACATCTCCAGATTGGGCTTTTTTATAGTTGAATAGGAATTGGATACAAAGTGTGTACAAGGAGGGTCTTCTCAGTGAATGCTTCCAAACTTTATTGCTTCTTGATGAAAGAGGATAGGCTAGCATTTTTTCTAACTTAATCTTCAGCAGGGAGGCTAAACATTTTTTTTTTTTACTCAGGCAAGATTATATATGCACTATATATATATTATTTTGTGGCAAACCTTTTGGTGAGTGCTGTTTTATTGAGGCATTGATATTTTTTTAAAGAAGTGTTTTAAAGGGAGGTCACTTTTATTTAGCTGTTTTGAGTTCCTTTATTTGGTACTGTAGAAGGTGATGCTAATTAAATCTTGGCAAGTATATACCCACATCTCTTTTATCTTTTATCTTCTTTTGCCTCTTCTTGCTTTCAGAGGCTCTTCAAGGGCAGCCCAAGAGTCCACTTGGGAGGTGACTTGTGAGCAAAGTGCTGGATCTAGAAACTAGCACAATTGGTGTAGAACAAGAAGCTATCCAAAGGCCTTCCTAGTCGTGGCTGCCATGTCTTCCCTGAGCAGGAGCTGTGAGTTGATGTAGTGGGCAAAAGGAATAGCCTTGAGGGACAGAATTGCTATTAAGACAACAGTCAGATAAAAGAAACCTAAATCCAGGGCAAAGGTGTAATCTGAAAAAAACCATCTCGGACAATAGCTTTTGCAAAGATGAAGGAAAGATGGAGGAAGCATATTCAGACTTGCAAGATTTTATTACCGCATCCTTGTAATAAAAGTAATTTGGCTTGCATGATTTTGATTTTGCAGTATGGTCTACCTTGAAGGGTTGACAAGTCCAAGAGGACTCCAAATTATACATCTGGGGTAGTGCAACCTCACCCAGAACTAAAGATAAAAAAATCCCCAGAACTACAAATCCTCTTTGGATCCTGTTTGGCACATCAATTACCAGCCTATACCTCTGCTTCCTTTATTTTTTGTAAAGCTTTTGAGAAAGGTGCCCTTTTTACAATTGAGCTCTCATCTATATCAATCAGAATCTTGGGCAAGCTACTTAAGTGACATGGCATTTTTAAAAATTCTGAGTTGGATTCTGGTGGCCATTTGGCCATTTGAAAGGTAGCGATCTTTACTCATCATTAGTGCACTTGACTGGTTTGGTTGCTTTTTTTAAATTCTCATTCTTTTGTACAATTGATTTTAATCCTGGATTTTCCCTTTGTGTAGCATGTTCCTCTTTTATTTACCCTTTATTACCGTTTCCTTGGGTGCTATAATTAATGATCAGGGATTTCAGTATTAATTGTTATATTAATTTTTCATTTTTTTCTGGCCCCATGACAGAAAATCTTATTAGTATTGAATGTTATCCCATTGCGTTAAGACTCTGCGCCTAATTATTGATTCTACAGGTAGGATTGCTAATTTATACTTAATGAATATTTGTAGGTTCCAGAGGGAATCATTTGTGACAGAGAAGACAGCAACATGATTGGTATGTACTTTGGTTGTCTGATGCCTAGATTACTGTAATTGTCTGCTGGCAGATTTGTTAAATTCTGTCTCATGATCTTAGTCCAGAATAGTACTCTTTGATCAGTTCCAGAACTTCCAGATTATTCTTATGTTTCAGAACAATGCAGGGCTCTTCACTGGCTATGTG
Organism: Protobothrops mucrosquamatus; assembly: GCF_001527695.2. Classification (NCBI taxonomy): domain Eukaryota; kingdom Metazoa; phylum Chordata; class Lepidosauria; order Squamata; family Viperidae; genus Protobothrops; species Protobothrops mucrosquamatus. The sequence continues at coordinate 363,021 of NW_015387454.1, read as the reverse complement.
TTCAAACCACAGAACAATTTAAACTCCTGCTGCTGTGTTTCGAGCTTGCCCTGCACAGTGTCCTCAGAGGGTCTTGACCTTGTTCTTGCTACATTGCGGTTTGTTCTTCATAATTCTTCTCAGCTATGCCTTCATTTGGTTCCTTTTTCCAAATTCCAGGACATAGTGTAGGATACTGGGACATCTCTGTGAAAATTTGATAGTTTGAAACAGGGATTAAAAGACCTTTTAATCTGATCAACAGGCGGGAGTAGGGCCTGTTTGTTTCACCTCTTATTTAGCTGAAAGTTTCTCTCTCTCTCTCTCTCTCTCTCTCTCTCTCTTTCTCTCTCTCTCTCTATTTCTCACTCTCTCTCTCTCTCTCTCTCTCTCACACACACACACACACACACACACACACACACAACTAGGTCTATCCTAGGCTATTATTTAAAATATATTCTACAGTTGTATCAATTGTTTTGGTGTTAATATACATTTGCTAGTTTCTGAGTTAATTTAATTGGCTTGATTTATAATTCTTGTGCTGCTGGATTTTTTGTTTTATTTTGTATTATGCCTTCAGAAGGCCATGTTAATTACAACAACCACTATTGTTGGCTTCCATAATCTTGCATTTTCTGTGTGTGTGTGTGTGTGTGTGTGTGTGTATACATTAGCCAAAAGGATTAATTTATTTTGCTTATGCAATATGTCTTTGTAAAGTTCCAGAAAAATAGGAGTGGAAGGTGCAGGGTTGAGACAGACTTGGACTGTGTTTACTCTGAAACATAGTTAACGTTAGCCATGGCTAATTAAATATGCCAAAATGACAGTACCAAATAGATCTCCATTATTGCTTCAGACATGTAGTGATGCCATTTGATGATTACTTGAGCCTCTTCAATACAGCATGAAATCAAATTAGACTACCCTGTTCAAACAACCTTCCGTTAATATTACCCTATAATATAAATTTTATTTTCATTCATTAGTGTTTACTATGAAGTAACATTCCAAAAATATCTTTACTCTGTTGCAACTTAGAAAATATTGATATAACTTTAACATTTTGTGTAAAATAAGAATCAACATAGTAGCACCATTCTGCTCTGTATTCTCCTTTTTGTCTTTCTTCCCCCAATGAAGTTAAGCAGGCTTATATTTAAGAGAGATAGTAGATAAGCTGGACCTGAGGGAGAGAGAAATACTTTTGAGAAGCATTTTATCTTTTATATATTTTAATTTTTCATTGACAGAATCCCTGTTGTCTGGCATTAAGAAGTGACTCACTCTGAAGCATTCACTGCTGAACTATATAGCTGCAATGTTTAGACAGATTCTAAAATCATTCAAATTGTACCTTTCTGCCCACTGAGAATAAACAGTCCAAATTCCTGATTTGTGTTTGGAGATGTTAGCAAATGCAGTGCAGTTTATTGTTTATCCCACGAATGAAAGCTTCTTGTTGTTACTGTTAGGGACTGGAGAAGTTTGGAATGCAACCCGTGATATTTCAGGTCAACAACAATATCAGATATTTAATACCAATTAGAAGGCTTGCAGGATTTCATTGTTGAAACCTTGGCAGTACCAGAGCTGAAAATCTTTCAGCAGTTTCCAGCTGAATTGGAAGCGTTGTATGGATGAGACATGTGGGAAGATGTTTTGTTTGCAAGCAGCTCTCACATATGCAGCAATACATTTTCACTTCAGCCAGCTGCCCTTCTTTAAAAATTACACACAATCCCAAATCCCCAAATAGAGAAGTAACCGTGCTAGGTGTTAAAAAGGGAACATGGTTGTACCTCCAAAGTCTGACTGGGCTACTGGTTCTGTCATCCCCTCTTTTCTCTCATTTGTGAGGCTAACTAGCAGCAATCTGGTTTCACATTTCAGCCTCTGGATTTTCAGAGGACAGGCATTAATCTTTAATCATGTGATCCCTGTGGAAAGAGTTTTTGGAAATCCATTTATTTAAAACATTTATGTGGTCACCCATCTTTGAAACCAAATTCACAAGCAAAGGATAACTGAAAACATGAAAAAAAGTTTCAATACAGCCTACAACACTTTCCTTCCATTCCAGCTTATTTCTTCTCAATACGTAAGGGAAAAGCCGGTGCTTTGTGGAAGATTAAAAGGGTAGGGGGCTGCCCAATCTCATGGGGAAGGGTGTTCATAGAGCAGGGTCTACCGCAGAAAGAAAGTGCCTACTCTATCAGAGGTGGTGGGATAGGCAGATACTCTCAGGGAGAGGGGTCCTGCAAATAACCTGGTTCCTTTCCATGTAGGGTTTTAAAGGTGATGACCAACCAAACTTGCAAGGAAGAATAATAATGATATAATTGAGGTGGCATGTGAAATAGGCTCCTGTGACTGTAACTGCTGCAAGCAACAGAGATTTGATCCAGTCAATAAAACATACTCAGGGTACCAATCCTACAGCAGGACATGCTTCAGCTGTGGAATTTCTGCCTTCTAGGCAGCAAAAAAACTTCAACAAACATGCCAGGAGAATATTGACGACTTGTCCTCCTTTAGTCAAATGAAAAAGCACCTGGAAATAAATATCTTTCTAATTAAAGCTAGTTTGGTATAGCTGTTAACCCAAGTGATCTGGACTTTTGAATCCTTTTTCTGCCACGATACCCTCTGGGAATTCTTAAACTAATCTCTTTACTGCAGTCCAGCCTATTTGGGGGATAAAATGGTGGATAGGGACAAAGACAGAGAGAACTACCCTACCTAAAAAGTCAAGATGGTAGTCCTGACTGAAAGTCAAGATGATAGTCCTGATTAAAGCCCTGCTCTCTTGATCACATGATTGTGACCATTTTTTTGTGTTTTTTTTTACACACACCCCTCCCTGTAGACACCCTTGAAGTTCCTGGGAGATGGGATTGTTTGTGAAAATTGTTCACTGCCTAAATCACTTATTAAGATGAGTGACTATACAAATTGAATGAATGAAATAAAAAAGTAATCAATTATGTACATGACAAACAACTCATGGAGATGGCATTAAAAGCTGCTTCTGAGTAATTTCACTTTAATATTTATTTGAGGATTAAACTGTCTGAACTGAAAGTGAAGGAATGGGATTATTAATTCTTTTCTTTTTTTCATTCTCCTGACAGATCCATTTTGAGGAATGGTAAAGAGGGCAGATTTTAATTCCCTTTTTTATACAGAAGGTTTTATTATACCAAAATATTCACTCTTACTAAAACAAAAGCTACGACATCTATTTATTTCAACCCCCTTGTTACCATAACTGTGATAATCCTACTACTTCTAAAGATTAAATTGCCTGCACTCAGGTAAAGTATAAGGCTTAATCAGCCCTGCCCTTGATTGCAGTCCAGGCTGAAGTTACATTTAGCCAACATTTAGCTACCTTAGGTTTGGCTGGCTTTGCTATTGGCTGGCGTTTTAATATTTTCAGCCACATTTATCTCACATAATTGCAAGGCTCTCCTTCCACAGTTCTGAAGTAGTCTTAAGAATGACTGCATTTCACATAAAGAGGGTAGAGATTAAGAAATATTTGCAGAGCACATCTAAAAGAGAAGGAGGTTGATGGTTTAGCATGTCAGCTTTAAAATAATACGGTAAACTGCAAAAGTATGAAAAACGAGAATCATTTTAAAGAAGTTCTGCTTTTGCCTCTATTAATAGAGAAACATGGAAGAATTAAACAAGCAATGCTTTTCCAAGCACATAAATGGCACACTTAAGAGAAAGCTCCTTATTAATTTCCGTGTTTTGCTATTAGTGAAAATTCTGGAGCAAGGCATAAAGCAAGTAACAAACCTATTTCAATGTTTCTGCCTTTTTATCTAATTGAAATGCTTTGAACTTGGGTTAACTTCTTTATAAATGCTCCAATTGCCAGGTGAAATATCTAATCCAGATTCATAAATTTTCTTTATTTCTTTCAACACCATTTTTTTCCTAGTGGACCCATTCTTCAGAAGGCAAGACCTCCTTCTTCTAGCTCTCTTCAATCTTGTTCTGAAGCAATTTCCATCACAATCATCTGCTCCTTATAGTGTATGCAGCTGGGGAATAAGACACGAAGTTACCCTTTTTCTTTTTAATGTCAGAGCAAACATTAAGATTCAGCATATGCTGCTCCATTGGTGAATATATGCTCTGCAGAAGCCAATGATTGTCTAGCCGTCTGTATCATCTTGTCACATCTTGCATGGTGGTTAAACAGATTGACATCCTGAATTCAGATAGACAACATGCCTAACAGTAGAAAAGTCTTCCTTGTTTGTCTTATTGTACCTGGTCTGATTTTCGACTTTTGTTTCCTTTACCTTAACAAGGTCACTACTTAATACAGTATTGGCTTGCTTAACTAACATGGGTCGAATATTGGCACTGTTGCTTAGTGGACAATTGAGCACTTTGTCCAAGTGAGACACGAGTGAAACTCTTCCAGTTGGGAGTTCTTTGGAAATGATCAAGACCTTTATCAGAAATAGGTTCTGGAAATGCCCCTTCATGGCAGCTCTTGGATAAGATGAGAGGGAAGTGTTATGGCATTCATTTCTTGCTGCAGACTTCTCATGAAATGGAATCAAAATGCAAGACAATTGAGCACTTTGGCCCAGCAAGAATAAGTAGGAAATTGAACTTATGAAATTGACCAAATTATGGGCTATACAGACCAATCAAGGCATTTAGAGACAGATTTACTTGCTTATGAAGTTGATATAACTCTACCTTCAATAGGTTCCTAGAATAGACCAATTGTGCAATACAAAACACATTTAAAAACAGAACATTAAAATACAACATAATAGGTGTCAAATATAAAAACAGATACCAGCCAAGGTAAAATGTGGCTTGTACCAAAATCAAATTCCATAAGAATCCTTTAAAAAAACAGTATTTGATTTGCCACAACCAAATACTATTTTTAAAGATCCTCCTGCAATTCCTTAGCTTAGTACTTTCCAGATGCATTGGAATTGCCAAGGATATATTGAAGAAATTTTGCCACCGCTGCCCCAACACTCTGATGCTGATATGAAATCTTCTAGTCATAAGCAATGAAGCTTATGCAACAATAGCACTTTCATTTTAACACAAGATATTTTATTGCAAGTGGGTCAAAAAGGAAATGGTATGCTTCTCTCTTGCAGAACAAGCATGATAACTAGCATTGCTCTTCCTTCCCTAGCAGTAAAGATCCAAGAATAGTACATAACTAATCATTTGATCCCCTCTGATAACTTTTAACCTTAACTCTTTCAAGTGGCTCCCTTCACTCTCCAAGAAGTTTAGAAATGAACTGATAGTTATGGAGCTGAAACAGCACAGTGATAATAATGTCTGTTCCAAATAAACTCCCCCTCAAAGAAAAATTTATCGCCACCATTTTACTTCCTAGGAAGCATTTGCCAACCAGGTGGGGCATGGAGCAAATAAACAGGTGCTGAGCTCACAGTCTTAAGGACCATATCAGGTTCCTCAGGCCCAAATCCCTCCCAGATAACATGGCAAGACTTCACTCCAGGCATCTCCACCTGTACCAAGCTTGGGAAACTCCATTGCCACCCAGAAATGGACTCAAGAAGCTCAGGCAGGGAAATTATTACACAGTGGGGAGGCTGGCACAATAACAAGATTCTCAACTGATCCTTAGAGCCCAACTTAAGCAACAGGATTTCACATCGAATGACTTATGGAGCAGCACCTTGGAGCCATTAGGAACTCCCAAATGACAATTGCCACTCCTCTACCGCTACCCTGGGTCCTTGGCTGAGCACATTTACACACACACACACACACACACACACACACACACACACACACACACACTTACACATCATTTCTGGATCCGTTCAGGTCTCAATAATAACAGGTCAGCTTTCTTATCCTTAAGAATAAGACTGTCATTCCTAAATTTCAAGCAAATTGGCCCAAATGTAGTAGATTCCTGATGGGTATCCCCTTCTTCACATGAATCTAATTTCCAATAGGTAAAATGTACTGTTTTAAGTTTATGAACAATAGAAAATTCATAAAACAGACGATCCAGCTGTATGATCTATGACCACGGTATATGAGCCTTCAGTCAAAGAAATTCAGAAATAATCCATTTGTACAGGAACATTCATCAGTTAAAAGGCAGGCACAACCAATACATCTGGTCTTTCTGACACAGCTAAGGATCTAAACCTCAATATGAAGCTTGGCGTTTTATCAAGCTGTTTACAATTTAAGCAAATCTTCGGTAGAATAACAGCCTTATAATCCAAACGGAAATACTTCTTTTAAATTGCAAAAATCACATTCACAAATTACTGAATTATGCTTGCCCTCTCTGTTTCAGATTAAGAGTCAGACAAATGCTTCCATTAATAAATATGTTGTCTAATGTGAGTGTTTAAAGAACTGCCCCTTGCCTTAAAGGCTGACAGTTCCTTCTCTAAGATTATGTCTGTGGAGATTCTCAGTCATCCAGGTCATAGTTGTCTTGAAAGTACTGTTTTTTCCCCCTTGAGGGGAAAAATGGAATGTTTTTTCCCCTTGAGGAAGAAGAACAAAATGCTTCATTTCTTATCCAAGAAAGGTCCATCCATCCCCTTCATTCCATTCCCACCACTACTACCATCTGGTCAGAACCTATCCTTCCAGTCCCTTCACCATCCACTCTCAACTGCCAGTACTTATCCTTCCATTCCCCACCCCCACCCCGGCATCAAAACCGATGAAGTTTCTCGGAGGAAAAGCAAAATGTTTTGTTCTTCTTTCTCAAGGAAAAAAACAGTCCAGTTGCCTTTTGAAAAATCACCTTTGAGCTCTAAGATTATGTTGGAGAAAATAACTAGGTGCTATCAGAAGAGTTCCGATTCACAAGGGCATATATATTTGTGAGATGGCCACACCTTCCAAAGCAAGAAAATTAAATGTCTGGAATCTTGTACCTTGCAGAAGACAAGCTGCAGAGTAGAACCATCCTACTTGTACCTTTGGATTCATGTGGGATGTTGCTGGAGCCAAAACAGTATTGCTAACCATTATGCCTTTTCACTCTACTGTTTCCATGCCTCTCTAGCAAGAATGGGCAAATTCTAATCCTCCAGATGTTGCTGAATGATAATTTCTTCTATTTCCAGCCTTTGCTGATGCTGGCTGAGCTGGAGAGCCATAGGGTGTTCTTCTTTGATGTGCCTTAAATTTTATTACCCTTTGGATTCTCTGGTTCCTGCAGATAGACTTAAAGCAGCAGTCCTACAGATTGCCTTCAGTTTCTAACTCTGCACTGCCCACTTCACAGGACATTTATATAGCTGCTCTGTTTGAATTCTCTGCAGAGAGACTGCCTGCTTTGCTGCAGGTGGCTAGAATAAAATATACTCCATAGTTTTCTGTGCCCCTCGGTCTTCTATTGTAAATGAGTCATAGCTGTGCCCTGGAAGAAAGCTCCGGCAAGGGAAACCAAGGGAAACATCTATATACACTAACCCAAGTGTAAATCCCAATGCAATCTGCGAGACTTGCCCAAACATTGATTAAAAAAAAGCTTGCAAAATTAATATCCTAATTTCTCCATTAGGAATATGTCTTATAATTGTTGCATTATCTCAACATTGCAAAGGCAAAAAAAAAAAAGACTTCTTCATTTTCTTTTCCCCCCCTCAATATTTTCTCTTGGTAGACATGACAGAATCTGCAAACCATCTGCCTCTGGAATTACCTAGTTTAAAAAAGGGTAAAGTTATTCTAGAATAAATGATTGGCAGACCATAACTAAATAGAGGGCTGGGATCTATTTCCTAAAGAAAGCTTTGTTCTGCTGGTGGAAAGCACTCTGGAAGAGGTCACTTGAGGAAAATTAAGGGTTGTAGCAGAAAACCAGGGAGCAGGTGAGGCAAGTCAAATCATCCACGAGGTCAAGAGGAGAGCATGACTCTGGCAGCCAGATATGAACTGAAGAAAATGTTCTCCTTTTCCTTCTGAGTCTTAATCAGTCAGCAACTTCTGGCCTGGAAATAGGAGCTCCTTATCCCAATGGAAATTTACTTGGTTTTCTGCCATTCTGGAACCCAATTACTTCAATTTTCCCAGGACTGGCAGAGCAGAAGAATAAAAGAGGAAGGACTCAGAGGTCAACCAAAGAGAAGGCTGGGTCCTGAGGGAATAAACATTCAATAGTTAATGAAGTGTGAATCCAAACGGAAGGAGGAAGAAAGTGGGGGAGTGAATAGCAAGATGCTCATTAGTTGTGAGAGCTACATTTAAGGCATGATGGCCCCAGTCCATCTTTCTGAATAACTAAAAAGGAGTGTGGCTTGATAAAGTGAGATAATTGATTGTGTGGGACAAAGCTTTTGGGTAGCTTCCAGAATTCAGTAAAAGCTAGAGGGAACTCAGAAATACTAGCTTGCTAATGCCTTGCTTGTATATATCTGCCTTGCTTTTAAACATTTGTGTTTGGAGATTTATGATACGAGAAAAAAATGTTCCTTCCCTTTTACCCATTACAGGATCAGGAAAAAGAAAAATATCTGTAAAGAAAACATTAAGAATCTTTAAAATTTCTTTGTGTATGTCTGTGTATACACGCATTTCTATATGTATGTAATGTTCTCAAGTTAACATTTTAAATTATAACTTTTGACAATCCAAACTCTATATTTTTTAAAAAAAATGCAAGGGTAATATGTTAATGATAATCAGCTAGAAATATTATTATATTCAGAAATGGAAATGATAACAAAACTAGCACTTTGAAATGCTAAACTACATTATAATGTTTATTGTGTTTGTATTAGGTTAAAACATTAAAAACTTACATAAACCGTTTTTTTAAAAAAAAATACCTTTGAAATTTGTAAAAAGAAATCCACAAATTTACCTCATGTGCAGAATAATTTCTGGATGTAAATAATTTGTAGCTGCAAGTCATATGAAGGTTTGTCATATCACAAGTCTTCCGGCCTTTCTCCAGCCATGTAAAATTTTGGGGTGGTTTTTTTGGGGGGACTATCCTTATCTAACAAATTAGAAGTTTGATATAAAATCATGTTTATGGTCTTCTGGATATTGGCTAAAAATATAGCAATGGTTGAATGAGTCCAAGGAACTGTACTGTATATGAATTAAAATTTGAATTTTCAATTCCATGGCAATTAGAATTGACTTAAAATAGAATTTTGCTACAATAACCTTATTTTATGATGAAAATAAATTAATTTCATCTTCTTTATGGTTATCTTAAGTTGATTCACAAAACATACCCTTTTAACTCCTTATTCCAACTATTTACTAAAAAAATGTAAAATTCTAAGAGTCACAACTGATTCTTCCAAAACTCTTTAAACCCTGAAGCCTTAGAAGCAGGATTGATATCGGGACACAGTAGCAGAAATAGCAAGTGCTCAAACTGAATAAACTGCAAGAAACTTTCTTACATAAGCTAATCTTGCTAAACTTTTACAAAAGTTGATAAAAAAATTAAGAGTTACATGAGAACTTGATCCAAAATAATAAAATTGTTAGAAGTTCAATTGCTACTCAAATTTACCAACTATTTTTCTTTATCTTAGAATATACGTTTTTCAGGAGTAAAATAATTATAGTCCTGTCTTCAACCTAATATTTTCCACACTGAAGCACTAAGAACAGGTATTAAAACTGATCTCAAAACAAATAAAAACCAAACGCTTCCTGGATTTAGTTGAAAGCTAACATAATAGCTTTCAAACTGAGATGAAGGAAGGATTGGTTTCTAGAGAAAGCTATTTTGAACAATTCTTAAGAAATTCTTAAGAAACGCAATACTCAGAAATAAACCTGAAAATGTGGAAAATTAAATCTAATTTTCCAAACAGCTAGCTGCAGTTTGTATAATGAAAATCTGGCTAAATAACACTGTCAAAGATAGATGTTATATCTCTTCTTTCATTTATTTCAAAATTGAAATACTATTCACATTTGCTAGTCGACAAAGCTTTCTTGATATACTTACATTGAGGTAAGTCAAGGAATTAGGAGAAGCCTATAACTCCATCCCCGTATCTGTCAGAATTATTATTAAACCCAAGTCTGATTTGCTCCAATTTACAGAATAACTAGACAGGTAATTATTAGCAAAATGAAAGCAGCAGTGATGATCTCTAAAGCGTAACAGATAATTTGCATATAGCAAAAACGTGTACTCTACCTCTGCTGATGTGACCCTTTGGTAGTTTTTGGAATTTCTTGTAACACAGGAGATCTAAAAGAAAATTAAAAAGAAAGGAAGAAAGAAGATAAAGTTGACATGAGCGATAGCATAACTTTAATTATGGGGAAAACAGACAAACGATTTCAAGGTCAAATAAAAGAGCTCAAAAGACCAAAATCAGTATCCACTTCAAAAACTTCCTGGAAACCTTATCAAAGGTTTCTTGTCATGATCCAAAGAAATAGCAGCTGCTATAATCTGCTTGGTTCTTAATTAAAGCCGTTGCATCAGTTCAAAATTTAATATGTGATTCCAAAGAAATCCTGACTGAGCTGGTTGTGCAGGAATTGGAATGAAGAACTGTAACCTATGGACTGATGTAGTTTCCAGTTCTTATTGGAGATAGAGGTGTAATATTGGAACATTTAGAACCTAACATTCCCTAGGAAAAACTACAGTATATACTTACTGAAATTAAAAGATAAAAGTTTCTTTGAAAAGACTTCTCTCTGTACCTTCAATAAAACAGGAGATAAGAATCTAATATACTTTTTGTATATTAGATTAGCTGAAAAAGTGTCAGGAAAAGAACTTCTCTATATAAGGAAGATGACCTTGATGGAAAACATGCAGAAACTGCTCTCTAATCGAAAGGGCTGAAGCATTTTTATAGTCCAGAATCATAAGATAACATTCAGAAGCAGATCTATTTCACTAAAGTATAAGAAGGACAAGAAGGTATAGCATAATTAGGTTTGCAAGTTTCTGTTGTATAGCAATCTCAATAAAAGTAACTTTAACTTTCTTATGGAAGTGATTTCCTGGTCTGGTCTACCTAGTGGAACCAACACTTGTCTCCATACTTATGAAGGAAAAAATAATAATCTGTTATTGTGATAACTAATCTCACTTTCTGTGAAAAGGAATCAGACCCATCATCACAAAGTAGACTCCCCCCAAACTCCCCCATACTACAATATTATGTTGTTTAATTTGCTTAGTCTAGAAACCGGTAGCTTACTTAATTTTTCTTTTCTTTCTTAGTATTGTTGACTCATATAATGTAGCAATTCTGTTTCGGCAGCATATAACTTCTTAAGAATGTATTTAGCAGAGACCAAAGATCAATATTACTTAGGAGACATATAGGATGCATAAAGACCTAACGATTCTTCAAAGTCCTCCTTCAGGAATTTAATTTTAACTAACCACTGTTTCCTTTATTAAGAAACATAATGTAATAACTCCTTTTGTAGTACCCCAACCAAAACTATGATGATGCTAGGTCCCTAATGAGATGAAAACATTCTACAATCTCCAACTTAATGAAATCTAATAATAAAAAAAACAAAAGAACGTTTAACAAAAATATGTGCAAATTATTGTTTAATGAAATTGTTAACATCACAGGAATATTGCTGGAAAAACTTATAACCTTTGTGTCAAATGCTATAAACTTTAGATTCCAAAGAATGAAGCACCGGAAATAATTCAGTAGGTACAGGATTGCAACCATATTGCCAGAATCCCCATAAGACAGGGATGTCAAACTTCCGGCCCGTGGGCCGGTTTCATCATACCGGAGCCGCGTCCACCCCATTGCCGGCAATGGCAAAAAAGCTCCAATATGTCACGCGATGTCACATGACGTCGCGAGTTTGACATGTCTGCCATAAGAGAATTATTTATGGGCAAAACTGACCCAAAAAAGAAAAAGGTAAGGAAGGAAAGCTTCATTTTAGATTTTTCATTTTTGTCTGGCTAACTGCCTAAAGGTATATACTGTATAAAATTTACCCAAAACATTTTTATCCGGTTCCTCAAGAAAATTTCCTCCATGTGATTTACAAGAAAATTTTATTTCCATTTCAAACTTGTTGTGTCCTGAGCCTGCAGAAGCAGGCTCGGGACGTTGCAAGAGTCCCGGGCATTTGCAAAAGCTGCCCGGGACCAGACTGAGCGGCGCCGGCCTTGCGCGCATGCGTAAGGCGGGAAAAGACCGCCTTGTGATTGGTTGGAATTGCCCNGGGATCAGAGGGTATAAATAGAGGCCTGCGTGCCTCTGCTCGGGTTGTTCGTTGACTGTAGTCAGAGAATAAAGACATGTTTGGAAATGCATTGCTTCGTGCGCCATTATTCTCCGGACTTAACAAAACTCAAGTAAAAAATTTCCTAGCAGCTAAGGCAAAGAGCTCATGTGAATACGGACTCCAGGGGATGAGCATCTCTCCCCACATCATAAAGTACAGTATCTGAAGCAGAGAGCTTAGGATCTTTGTGCAAGATTTCCCTAGAGATTTATATTTCAAACACGTGGGATATAAAAGGTATGAAGGAGTTAAAAGCATACTTCACAATCCCTCTGCAGCCCAGAATGAAGCAAACCAACATCAGAAAGTTCTCAGATACATTTTAAGCTAGCATCATTTCATGAAAGCAAAAACTCAAAACAACTTGAGTGTTCCATGTTCTGTTGGAAGAAAACTTCAATGTTTTGAGTGTTCTAAAAATAACACAGGCAAGGCAAAGTTGGGGTCAGCTGCTGTTGCTTATTTTCCAGGACTGGATATATATTTCGTAGATTTTCACGGGTACAGGTATGCAGGTCTTGGCATATTCGGGTCTTTTCCCGTGGCTGGCTCAGGAATTCTGGGAGTTGAAGTCCACGAGTTATAAAAAAGCCAAGGTTGCCTACCCCGATCTAGATACTATCTGGAGCATTTGGACTTTGGATCAAAGATTTTGGGGTATCTATGTAGAGGCAACAATACAAAAAACATGGACAAAGAACTAGAACAAGAGTTTCTAATGAGTATCCCTACATGTTTGAAATATATATCTCTAGGGGAAACCTTGCACAAATATCCTAAGCTCTCTGCTTCAGATACTGTACTTTATGAGCTCTTCCTTATAAGAGATCTTCTGATATCCACCCTTAAGGATTGCTGCTGGGAATATAATAAAAGAATGTCAAAATTTAGCCCTATATTGGGAAAATAAGTTGCTCAAGATATTGACTATTATTATTGCTAACTAACAAGATAGCTACTATACTTGCAGAAATTCTGCTTTAATCTTCCTGACTGCCCATATTGCTTAATCCTTATTTCACAATATCCTATGCTGAAGAGCCTTTGAGGTTCATTTTCTGCTCCATCCTAGCTTTCCTAGCTTTCGAAGGAATCTGTCAATATCAGTGGGGAAGCTAAGCCTTCTGATAGAAAATCTGACTTTGGCTACTGTAGACTTATTCTCACCCAAGCCCTGGTATCAATCTTGGGCAGACCTGCCTCTAAACAGAATTATGTGTTAGGTACACAGCATGCTACCCGGAAAAGACTCTTCCTTAAAAACTGGGCTGGATTGACTGAAACAGAGGTTTCTGATTTCATAGACTCAATTCTTCTCTGGAAGAAGAAGCTGGAGCTATGGCTGAGAAAAGCACCTGGAATATTTTGTGCTCTTTTTGTATAGAAAAATGACAGAATGGCTGTCATGTCCCCTTGTGCCTTCTGGGAAGCATGCAGGAAGTAAGCTTTTCTGATTCCCATTTAACTGAAAAATCCTCCCAAGAAAGTTCAAACATCCCACCTGGTCATACTTCTGACAGTCCACTTCAGGTTAATGGGTCTTTTTGAGAATACCATAATCTTTTTTTTTGTTACAGTTCAGTTGCATCTGCTGATCCAAAGAGAAAAGAAATAGAGAGTGAAAGGCCCTTTTAAGTCTAGGGGGATAAAAATCACTGTAATCTGCATACAGTAAGACTGCTATTGCTCTGCCTGCAATGTTTAGTGGCGACTGTTCTCCTTTTGTCAGATAATCAATAATGGGATGTACATAAAAACTGAATAATTAGGAGGGAATAATACAGCCTTGTTTGATTCCATTCCTGGTAGATAGAGACAGACTCATAAAGTTCTTATGCTACATCACATCTTATCTTCAATTTATATTTTCATGCATTTTATAGGTAAGGTTAAGCAGTCATTTATCAACTGATGGGTCAATTGATGTACCTCTGAACTTTTCCCATAATTTATTTCTGAAGATGCTATCGAGCTATGCTTAAAGTCAATAAATGTGCCACATAGAGCAGCTCTTATGCTTCTTATCTACTTGGATAATGACTCAAAAAGAAACTTAATACCAGTTCCTGCTGGATTGTATTCCTGACTTCTCTGAAGCCTGCCTTATCAGGAGCAAGAATATTTTCCACCCCATTCATATTATGAGTTTCCACTATGAAGGTTTTGCACGTAGCCTGTTTGTTGGGTAAAAATACTTATTTATTTTAATTTTATTTATCAAATTTGTATGGTCACCCATTTCACTCAAAGTGACTCTGGGTGGTGTACAATAAAACTAAAATTAAAACTTTCACTAAAATCAGTTAAACAGGAAACATAGATAAATAAATAAATTAAAATCACAAGAGGGTAGATATTATGTATAACAGAGCCAAGGCTCCCTCTCACCACGGGATCACCAGATTTGCAGGAAAAGGCAATTTTTAAAAGCTTTCCAGAAGGTGACAAGAGTTGGGTCAACCTCATCTCAGGAGAGCATGTGGCTCTACTGCAGAAAAGGCTCGTTTCCTAGCCCTGTCAGATAATTCCCTCTCAGACAAGTCCCATAAGTTGTCTTTCCTTCCTGCCAAACCTGATGGTAATTGAGAAGAGGAAGTCCCTCAAGTAACTGTGCTTTAAAGGATTGCCCAGAGTCGCTGAATCAGTGAGATGGGCAGCAAAATAAATAAACAAATAAATAAATAAATTAAATCGCTTTGAAGGTCAGAACCAGCATCTTGAATTGGACTCAGACGCAAACTGGCACCCAGTGCAACTCACAGAGCAGAGCTGTAATGTAATGCCCTTCTAGGGGCATACACAACTGCCCAAACCAATGAATTCAGCACCAACTGAAGCATCTGGATACTCTTCAAGGGCAATACTGGAATGTATGCAGAGCATATTTCAATAGTCCATTTGGGAGCTGACTAGGGAATGGGTAACTGTGAGCACAGCTTCATGAACTAGGAACAGGGGCACAACATGAAATTGTGCAAAGGCCTTTCCAGCCATAACTACCAACAGCTTGATCAAGCACAAGTTATGAGTCCAGAAGGGCCCCTAGACTGCATACCAAAGAGATTGTACACTCCTAGATCCAGTCCCAAAGTGGGTACTGGAGAAGATCTTAAAACTCAGAGTGATCCAGTATTGTTAGAATTCAGTTGAAGCTTGTTGTTCCCCATACAGGCCCCAGTTTCCAGGCACAGTAATTACACACAAAAGTACTCATAGATGGTCCCTAACCAATTCTACCAGCACCATAAGCATTCCTTTTACATTTGACCATAAACATGTTAAAGAACCAAGGGACATCACACTTCTTGCTCACTAGTGAGCCATTTAGCGAGCATTCCATTCACTCTCATGCATGCTTTACTCACCTACACTTGTATTATCAGCAACTGACCTTCAGCTCCATAGTGCTGCAAAATATTCCATAATTCTACGGTATTCACCTTATAAAACACTTTTTCTAAATAGTCAAATATACAATACTGTACATTTTCCTTCTTACACTCATGCTTTCTTAATGACCTGCTGGGAAAAAAAACACACACAACTGGTCTGCACACCCCTTGCCTACACTAAAGCTGTTTTGCACTTCTCATGTCTTGCCTGCTGTCGGCTCTCAAACCTGTTTGATCAGAATTCTGCCAGACACATTTCCAGGAACATTTAGTCAACTTCTCCCAGGAGGTTTTGTATTCAGTCTGCTTCCATTTCCATTCATCCAGGAATTCTTCCCATTGTCAGGCTTAGGTGCAACCTTCACACATATGTTAAATCAGTCTCATTCATTCTAAGTAAATTACACCCATATTTTAACATTTCTCAAGTTATGTCATCTGTACCTGCTGCCTTACAGTTTTTCAAAATTCTCACAGCATTTATGGCTTCCTTTTCATCATTCTTATAGCATATGTTTCCATTTCACTTATCAACTTATCATTTCCAGACACATCTCTAAAATGCTCCTGCCAGCATTCTCTACAGGTTTGTTCCAACACATTTAATTGCTTTTATTTTCAATTCTATACAATCTGCTGGGGAATTCTTATTTAACCCCCTTCACCTAAATCTCATCCAACTTGTTTATTCCATTGCATTTGCCCTGAACTAAATTCCTTCCTTCCTTCCTTCCTTCCTTCCTTCCTTCCTTCCTTCCTTACTTACTTACTTACTTACTTACTTACTTACTTAATTCACAGCTCCTTTCATTTCATTGTTCCGTCGAACATATTCTTTACACTTTCACATAGTATAATTGCACTCTCTTTTTTGACTTTATAATACAATTATTTTCATTTTGCCTGAAATTGCCTTTCTTCCTTCATTCTGTTGGGTGATTACACTATCTTTTAATTTTTTTTACAATATATCCTGCTTTCTTTTTTTGCAGTTTTACTTTCCTTTTCTTCCCTTCCATTTTGTTCCTAAAATTCGCTTCAAATGGTCTGTTTTTCATTCAGAATCTCTCATTACCTTTGTGTTCATAATTATCTTAATCTTTCATCATAAACAAATCAATTTTATTTATTTATTTATTATTTATTTATTTTATTTTATTTATTTAAATTTATATCCCGCCCTTCTCCTTGCGGACTCAGGGCGGCTAACAATCGGGTAAAAATACAAAAATAACACTACAAGTTTAAAAATTAATTAAAAGGGAAATATTTGAATTTGGTCTAATTAAAATATAATTAAAACCCCCTCTAAAAGTTTCCCCTAGGCCAGTCCCGCAAGCTGGAATAACCATGTCTTAAGGGCCCGGCGGAAGGAAGGGAGATCAGGGATCACCCTGATCTCTGGGGGCAGTTCATTCCAGAGGGTGGGAGCTCCCACAGAGAAGGCCCTCCCCCTTGGGGTCGCCAGCCGGCACTGTCTGGCTGACGGCACCCTGAGGAGACCCACTCTGTGGGAGCGTACAGGTCGATGGGGGGTAATCTGCGGCAGGAGGCGGTCTCGAA
>NW_015387454.1:335134-345309 GCF_001527695.2 Protobothrops mucrosquamatus | reverse complement strand
CCTCCCACTCCCAACCCACCCAAACGCCGCAGCATGATGCTGTGGTCCACAGTATCAAAAGCCGCTGAGAGGTCCAAAAGAACTAGGACAGAGGAATAACCCCTGTCCCGGGCCCTCCAGAGATCATTCACCAACGTGACCAATGCCGTTTCCGTGCTGTATCCCGGCCTGAAGCCCGACTGGAGAGGGTCTAGATAGAGTGTTTCCTCCAGGTGCCGAGGAAACTGCTGTGCAACCACACTCTCAACAACCTTCGCCACAAAGCGCAGGTTGGAGACTGGGTGATAGTTAGCCAATACATCTGGATCCAGGGAGGGCTTCTTAAGGAGGGGCCTCACCACCGCCTCCTTTAGGACCGCGGGGAAGACAATTGTGCTTTTAGATTTATATTCATTCTTTCACTGTTTGTATATATGAATGGACATAAACTGCATAAAGGGATCTCTTTATATGTAGATGCTCACTAAACATTTATTCATTCACGAATCTCTGAATAACCCAATCATTTTACATATTCTCCCATTTTTTCCCCATCCCATCCATTCATTTATATCACCTAACAGAATAATTTTCCTGTATGGAATTATTATATTGCACAATCTGTCCATAAACTCAACTGTTACTTTCATTATCATTATTCAATGGGACATAGCACATAACTGTCACTAACCTACCTATTACAATTTTCATTTGCACTCATAACCATCTAGATGACCCCAATTCATACTTTTTGAAATAGAATTCATTTTTTTATTCATAACGTGCCTCTCCACTTCCCTGCGTGTGTTCATCGTGCACTCCACTACATGAGACCACCTCATCCAGTTCTATTATATCTTCTCCTTTCTCCTTTCACAGATACTCAACAAAGCTTTTATTCTTTCTTATTTCACTTATTAATTCATACCCTTTATCATTTATACTTCTTACATTTCCATGTCCCAATTTTCCATTGCTGTGGTTAACACGAGGTTGACTATAGGTAGACTTCGACTTATGATCATTTGTCCAGAGACTGTTCAAAGTTATGGTGGCACTGTATGAAGGTATTTATGACTGATCCTGAAGTTATGGCTGTATGGCTGTTGCAGCACCCCCACAAACACATTATCAAAAGTCAGGCACTTGTCAGTCACCCACACGTACAACCACAGAGACACTTCAACTCCTTCCCTCCACCTGCTTCCCCCCCATCTATGTTTTTCACAGCCCTATACTCTAGTTGACTTTCATCATTTTCTTGCTCTCAGTGCTGATCAAGCATGTCCAGTCATAAGGTAGTTGTTGGCCACATGAGCCTAGGTTGCACATGGCAGTTGACTTGTGAAACCAGGTGAAAATCAGCTGGGCTGGTGTAATACAGGGCAGTAGATGAGTCTGGGTACAAAGTGATGAAGGTGATACAACTATGACTAGCTTTGGCAGCTGTGGCTTTGGACCATTCTACTGGCTCATGCAGGGACGGGCTTCACATTATGTTGTGCTGGGGTTCATGGACTCCTGCACTCCCAGAGCCATGGTGCACCAAGAAGCCCCTTTGTACCACATTTCTGAGCTGAGGCTTTTAGGGATGGCTGTGGCTTCATGATGGTGCTGTGACTTCTTGCAGCTTCAAAACTGTGGCACACGAAGAGGCCTCTGTTCTGCAGTGTGGCAAGCAGCCCAGAGCCGTACAGTTCTGGCACTGTTTACTACCCCACAAGGCAGGGTGCATGGCAGCCAAAAGGGCAGAGGTGGGGGGGAAATAGACAGATGGGTAAAGTTGAAGAGAAAGCAATCCCTTATCTTAGTGAGGTTTGGACCTAGGAGACCCTAGCCCAGAATGGCTGGAATTGGGGAAGATGCTTGCTTAATGATTCCCAATTCTCAGTTAACAAAGGCAATGGGGAGTGCCAGGATTGCCGTTGCCAAATGATGTGGTCATGTCATATCATGCTTTATGACTGTATCACTTATTGATGGGAATTCCACTCCTAATTGTAGTTATAGGTCAAGGACTACCTGTAGGTATTAAGCTCTCTTGCCCGTCACATTTTCATCAACAAGGCCTTTCACATTGTGTGTTCTGCTAAAGTAGAGAAAAATAGATTAGGTTACTGGCATTTCCATCATCATTGTAAGGACAGTACCAGGAACTGTAAAATATAACCGAGAATAAAAAAACATAAAAAAGCATGTTTATAAGTCATATCAGCATTAGCTTTGTTGAAAGGAAAATCTTCATCAGGGCCCAATCCAAGGTGGGAATAAACAAAATGGAGACTGCTTTAGAAAAAAGGTTGTAGTTTATTGAAGACATGAGGTTCTGGAGCAGCTGACCACATGTAGCAGGGAGTGGTGGGTTTTTATACCTTCTTGGGCTTTTGTGTTTGGAGTTGTTCTTCCTGTTCTTCCTGTTCCTGTGGCATGAACTTTGAGCATGTCCCTTTGTATTTTGATGGTGGTGGGTTAATCCTAATATGTCCTAAAGGTCATGTCTTTAGAGTTTGGGTGGGATATGTAGATTTTAGGGGTCTTTGTCTTTCTAATCTCATCAGCTTCTAGCTTCCTGGCTCCAATCTTTCTGAATAGGATTATCAAATCTGCATTTCTACAGACCTAGTTTCTGCTTGGGGGAGGGAGACTTGGGGCTGCCTTTGCCTAAGACTTTTCATTATTCTTTTGGGAAATATAATATTCTGTCCTTTTAATATTCCCAAAATATTTCTTTCTCTGGGGGATGCTGTCCTCCCACAACTTGTTATTAAAAAGCTGGAGATAATTAATATTTCTCTGGTGCTAAAGGTAGTAAAAGAGTCATTGGCATAGTTTGCTTGGAGAAAAGCTTTCCAAACTACTACTAATAAGGTATTCTCAGAATAGATGAGTGCACAGAGCAGACCCACTGAAGCCATAAAATCTATAAAACCCAAACTGGAGTTCTTCGTGGCGGTTGATCCTTGAGAAGATTTGGGCATGGACTGAGGTAGACACAATCAGTCATGGAAGCCCACTGTCTAACTTTGGATCACCTCCTTCAGCTCTGGTTAATTCTATGTGTGGACAAAATTAGAAGTGATAGCACTTTACATATTACCTTGGGGAAATGTGGTATGTAAAGCTAACAAATAAATGGATAAATACAATCTCTTTTTAAAACTTTTGTGTCAAAGGAGAGAATAATATTCTCACACTGACAGTCAAAATCTGTGGAAAAAGTACTTGACTTCTGTAGTGTCATATTTTAAAGTGTTCTTTTTTATATAAAAGGGAATCTGGAGAGGAAGACAGGTTGACCTAGTTATTTATTACCATTGATGTCTTTTGAACACAAAATGTTATCACTTTGATTAAAGAAAGCTAATCCAGACATGCCTGGATTTTCCTCTTACCTGAAAAATGTGTAAACAAAATTAAAAGATATATAACCATTTCTCCCTTCTTCCAAACAAGACCAAAGGTCCTATAAGTTTTCCCCAAAGCTGTACTTTGTTCCAAAAACTGATAATTCAAGCATACTGGCAGTAGGTTTTCAATGCCAATCAGCAAAATGGTGGGAGAGAAAAGAGATTGCCAGGCCAACACTATTACTGTACCAGTCAATTGATCATTTATTGTGGTTGGGTTTCTAAACAGCAATCTCCTACTATCTGACTCAGAGGATATTTTTTAAAGCAATAGCAAGCCCTTTTTGTTTTGTTTAAAATTGAGGGCAGTAATATCACCAGTAGTGGTGCATGACCTTTCCTGTGTTTTTTTTTTCCTTATATTTTGGCAGCTGTGAAACACAAGGAAATCTTAGCTTAGTTCAGTGGTGGGATTCAAATACCTGAACAACCGGTTCTCTGTGTGGACACCGCTTCTGGAAGTCTGTTCTGGGCCTGGGCCTCTGAGGCCTAGAACAAACTTCTGGAAGCAACATCCATGTACTTCCGGTGGACTGTTCTGGGCCTGGGAGGCCTCTCCCACTCAGAACGGACTTCTGGAAGCGGCATCCATGCACTTCTGGTGGGCTGTTCTGGGCCTGGGAGGCGTCCCTGGCTCAGAACAGACTTCTGGAAGTGGTGTCCATGCACTTCCAGCAGTCTATTCTGGGCCTTGCAAAAAAGGGCTAAGGCTTCACAAAAGTCAACAAAAAATTAGCTACAAGTTCTGCCGAACCGGTGCATATCGGCTGAATCCCACCACTGGCTTAGTTCCTTGTTTTGTTAGCTGGGTTTTTTTTAAAGGTAATTCCTGTTGATTATAGACAAAAATTACTCTGGCTCAAAATTAGCACTGCACATTTTTTCAATTTGCAGCTATAGTTCTTAACCATTCCAACAGGGCAGAGGTGGGGCTGTTCACATCATTCATTCATGGGGGGAAAGAAGCCATGAACAAATTGTCAAGGTTGTAAAGGTTGAGAAGCTCTGGGTTAGCCTATCAGGTGTAAGCTATTTGTGAATGGCTGAGGAATAATAGAGTAATGACTCTACACAGAGTGGGGAGAGGAAACATTTATTGGCACACAGTGGGAAATCACAGCTTACAGTCAAAGTTATGCTTCACCCCTCTTAAGTTTGAGAAGGATCGATTAAAAATTACATTTATTTTCATATAGCTACAAAGTTCAATTTTCCTCAGCTTCCTTTTCAAGCAAGCACTTCCCACCGATTATCCACAGGGGGAAATGCATAGTAAAGTCAGATCTAAATGCCATGCATATGTTGTCCCTACTTTATGTGATTGTGCTCCATAAATGAGATGGTTTCTAGCATAATATTTATATTCAGTGGTGGGATTCAGCCAGTTCACACCACTTCAGCAGAACCAGTAGCTATTTTTTTGTTGCCCACTGTTTATATTCTACCTTTCAAGTGAACCAGGGAAGGAGGTCGTGGTATGCATTGAAACCATACAAAATGGGAAATAAACATCAAAATGATTCATAATCATTAAGAAAGATAAAACTAATTAAAAAGTTGTTTTTTTAAAAAAAATGTTCCTAAAATATGTATTGCCTCCTTAAAAACCTACATTAATGAAATTGCCTAAGCAGTATCACTTAAAAGTTTTGAAGTCCTAAAAATGGACTGCTTCAATCAAAGTGCTCTCCAATTTGGAGCTACTGCTTGGGGAGAAAAAAAATTAGGCTTTATCAAACCCAGAGCTGAGGCTCTGACTTCAACAGCTTATTTATTGGACAATAATATTTAATATTTAAATGTAATATAAAATATTAATGTTTAATATTAAATTATTAAAATACTTCTGCATTTAGGCCCCCAAGATAAGCCAAATTTCTAAAAGCACCCAGTGCAGCATCGTAAATATAAAAATTAAATCTGTAAATAAAAGCATCAGCAAAAGCTAATTAGCATATCCCATTTTCTAAAGCCGGGATGCCTAAATTGAGAAAGGCTCTTGCTCTTTCTCTTTCTCTCTCTCCTTTGGAGAATGTTTTGGTGTGACAAATTCTTTAGGAGAACTGCAGACAACAGACAGGAAGAAAAGCTTTGTTTTATTTGATTTATTGTACAGAAATAAATATTGCTGCACAAACAACATTGAAGATGTATCTGCATATTGTCATATTGTGGCTTTTAATGGGTGGGGTAAATTTCGATAACTTTTACTTGTCCTTTCAATAGAGATTGAAAGACTGGGACTCCAACATACTTTAATGTGGCTGTCTTCTTCAAACACACCAACTTCCAAGCTTTTGTTTTTATAGCTGGAACTCAGATATACTTTAGTTCTCTTACAGGAACATCCAAGTTGGAAAGTTGGAAAGGCCTGCTTTTTGCTCTCTCCATCCCTCACACCATTTCTTTCCATTTGTCTAGGCCCTATTTAATAGCGACAGGCAATTTCATAAGCAATTTATTTCCTAGGATACCTCTGGAAGAAGCCATTGTGAATGATGGCAGGAGAAAATGCATCTGACTTAGTAGATATTTTATTTTATTTTTCTCCTTTTACTACAGGAGTTGTTCAGGGCCATCCCTAGATTACACAGAGTTTTGTCCAATAACTTAGATTTAGACTGCCAATTTGTTATAGGTCTCACTTTTTGAATAAATGCTGCTGCTTTTGAGTCGCAGATGGAACTAAATTCATGATAATATTGAATCTGCTAACATCTTTACAATGTTTTCTTACTATTATTAAACAATACTGTTTTAATATCATGTTTCTAACAATTTCTTTTGGAAGCAGAGCATGGCGGGCTGTACAATGATTTGAAACAGAGAAGGCTTTCAACAATGTGAGGGTCATGCTCAGAGTGTGATCTTTGGAAGTAGCATCAAAATATTGCATGTAAACCACAGTCATGGCATTTTCATCTGTGAAATACTGGAGTATATGGCATAGACCTCAAAAACATTTGGTTAATTAGAGATTTAATTAGTATTAGAGGAAGAGCACACAGCACATTTCAGAGTTTTACTTAATCTATATCTGGCTAATGTGATTTAACTCAAAGGTCAAGAGCCATTGTGTTCATTATAACTGTAATTTTAGCTATTATGATATTGTGTATAACTCAGACTGGATGTATTTTTCTTCTATCTGTTTTTTTTTCTTAATAATCTTGACAATATAATGGCGAATTTACCATTGGCCAACAATTTACCATTTGTCTTTAATATAATCAGATCACATGCAAAGAAGCATTTTCTTTCTCTATATTCACATATCTGCTTCCATTTCTAACCAAGATTTTCTTTATTGACAATGTGCTCCTTTAGAAACATATTGTCATCTCATTTCCACTTCAAAACTACCACTCAAAAAGTTTAATGATGGATCTGTAATAATACTGGTAGGCATATCATATGTGAGCTGCTGGAATCCAAATATCCACTAGGTGGCAGAGAGGTTAGCATTTTCTGTGTCTCTTTCCTGCCATCTAATGACCACCTGTATGTTTGCACCCCAAAAATGATGTGCCAATAGCCTAGGGCCCTAGACTTCTCAGCAACACAAATATTGAGACCTGATAAGAGGTAATAAGGAATCAATATAAATAAAGAATACATAGTTTAAACTTGATTGTTTAATCCATGGATTCTTGGTTTATAGTATCTCAGCATTTCAGTGTTCAGAGTGAAAATTTACCCCAAATATAAATGAAAGTGAAGATAGAACTTTCTCCCACTATTTTTTCCTTATGAAGCATGCTTAAGGAACATCATTTTCTCTTAATGAGTTTCTCCACTTGTATGACAATCCATATTGGACCATATTCTGTTTTTCAAAAGTATCGGATGCTTATTGTTAATTATCACCAAATCATGGCCTACCATACTACTATTTTTCAAGCCAGATGTAACTAACATGCCACTTTATTTATGTTTTCTTTTTCTCAGCTGAAGTAATTAATTGATCTTAAAACAACTTAATTAAGACAAAAATGTTTTGTTTCTGAGGTTCAAATAATTACATATCTGCAAACGTAGGTTTGTCATCATTACCTGGAGTTGCAGTGTCAATTATTTCAGGATTAGATTTTTTCCCCCTTATATTCTGAAGTGTTAAGTTCAGGCACCATTTTTGTAGCTCTTTATTGATAGCTAGTAATATTCCTGCCAGGAGTGCTGTGTGTTTGCATTAGTTCCACCTCAGTGCCACTGATAAAACAGTCAAGCCAAAAAAAGCAAGAAGAGAGAGCTGGCATAGCATCAACTGATTTTTTTTCCTCATAAAAAAAGGCTATCACAAATATATTTCTACGATTTCAGTGGGAAAAGTTACATGATGTCATTTGCTAAGTATCTGTTCCCTGCATTTTCCTATGAATGAAGGTGCAGATCCTATGGTGGTGCTGAAGATAAATGAACTGATGAAATATTCAACATATTTGAAGATTAAACACTTGGGCCCCAAAGAGCAATTGTCTTTATAATGGTTAAGAAACAGGAGAGGGATTTTGTGACACATTTTGTCATATCAGAATAATGCATAAGTTACCCTCCCCATCTTCGGTAGCTTCACTGTTTTGAACTTTTGTCCTGTCTGATTTCTCTAATCTCTCCAAATTACCATTATATCCATCAGCCTATTACTTTGTACCTTCCGCTATATTGATTTGATGGATAAAGTAATCTACATGCTGATGACTGGTAATGAACAATGTTTGCAGCTAAAATATTAAGCACTGCCTTATTAAGTTGTCTCTGTACCTTACTGTCTCAGTCCATTGGGCCATCTTATCATAGTTCATTAGAAATATTAGAAGCTATTAGCTGTGTATGAAGAATATTTTTTCATAGAAACTGAAGTGGGTGTGGGTAAAATGAGAGTGATGAAGGAAATTAGATCGAACATTAAAATGAGTGATTCGTACAAAACATTGTAAGTTCATCAAGGTCTACAAAGAGCAGGAATGAGGGTTGAATCACAAATATATGAAGGAAGAATGACTGGATTGAGGAAAGGTAAGATCGAAAAAGTGATTGTTGGATGGAGTTGATGTGATGTATCTCAAAAAGATAGAGCTGAGACGTTTAAAGAATAAAAGACAGAATGAATTGGTGTATGGATGTGTTGAAAGCAATATATTTTTGAAGTCTGACATTCTTGAAAAGGTATCTATTATAAAGTTGAAATTTAAACAATTTAAATTTAAAACATTAAATTAAAAAAAAAATCACAATCCTCAAAAATAAAAGAAGTTTGCAGGATTTCCCAAAATCAAGTAGCTGCTTTAGTTAGCGCTAAGCCATCTTAACCTAAGCTGTCAAGCGTGCTGAAGTACTGGCATGGGGCTTTATTCAGAGCTATAATTGCAGCAAAAGGTCTTATGACCTTTATGTGAATTACAGTTCTGTAAACATATATTTGACCCCTTTTTAGATTTTTGGAAGAGTTGCATATCATTGTCACTAAGCATTGTCTAACTAACTTTCATATTGATTTTGCTATGTAGAAAGACATTTGGAACAAAGAACTAATGCCAACATATGGTGCTTTTTTCAATCCATCCAGTGGAAAAGCTGGATCCAGAAGCAGCTTTAAAAATAATAGTGGTGTGTACCTAAATCCCAGACTTTGTCTGGAGGTATGCTCATTTCCATAGGGGAAAAAATGGAGACAAAGAGGTAGAATAGATCATGACAGAGATGTTAGAGTAGTTGTTGAGGATCATCTTCAATTATTTGCATCCAGAATCAAAATTTTATGAATGACTATTTTGTTAAAGGTCCCATCACATGCTATTAACATTCCAAATGTGCTTGCCAACACACAGGGATTGTCTATCCCTCTTAGATTCTAACATTATATTTTAATGAATATAATGTAATCAATACTGATTTGAAGGTGCACACACACACACACACACACACAAACACACACACACTGAATTCTAAGCTTTTCCTCACTATGTTAGCAGATTCTTAATTTATCCAGGATTTTTAAGCACTAGAAGTATTTCTCCTTGGACAAAATTCTCATTTTTTTCCCCAGACTGGAGAACCAGAATCTTTTACTCATTTTAAGATCACAACTTCCATTGGATTTAGTCTTTCTATCTATTAAACAATCATTAATTTTTAAGATCATGATTTCATTTCTTTCATCTTCCTTTAATGAAAACACATATCACTTTTCATCTATTGAGATATTATTTTAATTCACTTCACTCTCTATACTCCTATAAATTACACAAGTGACTGCAATGTGTTTATTTTCAACATTTTTTTTTTGCAGTTACCAGATTTGTGTGTGTGTGTGTGTGTGTGTGTGTGAAGAAAATTTCAAGGCTGAAATTGGTCCTGAAGCAAGGCTACAATCCAGGCACTATTTTCTATTTGCTCTCTTTGCTATAAAGATTGATTCTATAAATGAACACCTACACAGTGTCCTTTGTGTATTTAATAATACTTACTAGGAATAGCTGTTTACAGGAAAGAAAAACTAACAGTCATTTGCCACATACAAATGCCTGTAGCTACAGAGAATAATTAGATGGCCCACCCATTCTAGTAGTTTAAAGCTATTGTGTCCGTGGGAAGGGTTTGCTGCTAATTCTAGTGATATGCATCATAACAACAGTCTTTGTGGGATTGCTTTGTTGTGGGAAAAATGCTACTTAAATTAGAAAACAAAGCAATTTGAGATAGATACAACAACGATGTATTTTTTCAGGCAGATGTGTTAGCCCCATGACTTCTCTCTCCCATATTTGGGCCGACAGGGTGCATCAAAGT
>NW_015387454.1:326016-335034 GCF_001527695.2 Protobothrops mucrosquamatus | reverse complement strand
CTCTTCCCCTGTCTCTTGTAGCTAACAAAGTGAGAAAGAGCCTGTGGCCTAGGGGCTAACACATCTGCCTAACATGCAGACAGCCCAGGTTCGAATCTCAGAAGGGTATGTCTGGCTGATGAAAACTAAATAAAGTTTGAAATAGCTATCCCAGTACTCCCTTAATTCTTTGTTAGCAATCCAAATTTTGAAAAACACACACACACACACACACACACACACACATATATATATATATATATAAGAAATTTCTTTAAAAATGTGATCCCTAGGTAGTTCCATATTAGAATCAGTGAGCAAACACGAGCACCAGTTTTTGCGCACAACTCCTGGACCTCGTCATCGGTCCATCCGATGATCCTGATTGTTTGATTTTTGGGAGGCACGCATTGGTATTTTTTAAGGCTGCTACTCCGTTGTAAGGGAAGGGAAGTGAACAACAGAGTAGCAGTCCTAAAAAACACCAAGAAAACAGCCAAGTCGTGCGCAAAAACTGCTATAAACTGCCAGTGCTATAAAAAAGATACTCCCATCGACCTGTTTTAAGCCCTGATGATGTCGGTAGTGCTGACTGATGAAAGCTTGGCATTGGATTAAATGTTTTTAGTTTAAATTTTATCCTGGTGTTTGTTTTTATTTGTTTTTATAGTATATAAACTGCTGCCTGTGGATGGCTCTAGTTTGAGCTGATACAGGCAAAAGATTTCTTTCTCCCATATTTGGGTCGACAGGGTACATCAAAAAAAGCACTCAAGGTAATTCTCCTCCCCTGTCTCTTCCCTCCCTGACACAGCTGACAAAATCCAGGGTCTGGATAGAAGCAGTCAGCATAGCTGGAAATGGCTGTATTATTACTATTTTTTTTGCAAGAGTGGAAATATATAAGTTTAAGTTTACAAAGACAAGCTACCATGGTTGAGGAAGGGAGGAAATTGGCAAGCAAAGGTCAGTTGTTGAATATTTTAGAAAATGCTTACTCCACCAGAGCTAGGACTTTTAGGATATACAATCTACAAGCCGATTAACTCACTGAAAGCATTGCAATAAATCAGCAGTCCGGATATATTTTTTTTTCTACTCCCCCCTAAGTTTTCAATGCCAAATCATCATCATAGTATCATGTTGTCTGTTCACTTGGAAATGGCCATCATCACCTCACTCTTTCACTCTCTCCAGTGATACGTGGCTAATTGACATGTGAGCTTGCTCTGTTCTGCACTTTCTGATTTCTATCAGTGTCCCCCCCCTTTAATACTCTAGGTGAAATTTAGCCTCCAAACATTTTGGATGCCCTATTTTCTGCTTGGAACTATTTGCGTGGTGAACAGGCTTTTCTCTGTCACTGTGAAAAACAGCTTTGCTGAGGCTGATCAAGCAGTCAGAGTGTAATTCCCACACACCTTCCAAATTTTGTGTTCTATTTGCTCAGCCTGACATATTTATTACTAGTTTCAGTCTTGCATGATCAATTTATTTAATGTACTGTGTGGTCGTGCAAAACAGGAGGGAGAACTCAATAAAGCCAAGTCAAGAGTACCAAGATGGTCCTTTGGGCTTTTGAACAGGGAAACATTGCAAACGGAAGTGTGATCCCCTGCAAAGCGCTAACAATACGCCTGCCGATATTTCTCACTAAGCAGGAAATCCAAGATTACTTGGCTGCAGATAGTGAGAGGATTTATTTTTTACAATGGAAGATGGCTCCCTTAATGCTTGCAGCCAAGTTATAAGCTCCAGTGATGGTTTTCCTGAAATAGTTGCCAATTTAAACAGAGATAAAAGGAGGTAAGATAAGAGATTCCATATCCTAGGGACTTCAAAGAAAAATATACATTTTCATTTATAATCTTGTGGTGGGATAAAGTGTTGAGTCAGTTAAAAACTGAAAATACAGCATCGTAGCGTAAAGCTGTGATTGTAAACTTACTGCACCTACCCTCTTTTTTTGTTGAAATCATGGAGGATTGCTTCCTAACTAATGAATATATAAATTGATTTTTTGCTGAAAAAAATGCTTCTCGAGGATTGGCATAATATATTTCCACATGGAGCTCTTTTTTAAAAAAAAAAAATCAGAACTGTTGAAAAAGCAGATTGGTGAAATTTGTAGCATGGTGGAATTTAATGAAGAACTGAATGGAAGGTTTGAAGTGTTTGCATTCCTAAACTGTATTCCATTTGGTTCACTTGTTTGAACAGGTAGAGTCTAAAGTCTTCAGGTTATAGTCTTGTATGTTTGCTCCTTTTCTATGATGGTAGAGCACTGCAAATTGCACTTTGCATTGATTATTCAGGTTCATTTTTCAAGGGAATAATAAACAGACTCTTGGGGCCAGGAATGTGGTCTAAAACAATTACATAACCAAAATAATTATTCTGTTTTCTTTCAACACAGTGGAATTGCAAGCCTGTGACCCATTTAGATAATGAAATGTAATATAGGAACAATCCTTTCAGCATAAGTGTGTAGGTGTTTGGATGAGTTTAAGGCAGACTGTGGCCATTAGCTTATAGCAGTGATGAAACCATGGAGGAACAGTCTGCATAATAATAATAATTTATTAAATTTATATGCTGCCTGATTTCTAGCAACTCTGTGGAATGATAATTGTAGAATGATCTAGTTGGTAGTAAATCTGCAGGCATTTTACAATTCTGTGTATCAGTTACAAAACCAGAGAATTCCACACTCCAGTTTATATAGGTCTGCAAAGTGCTTTTTCCTCTGTAGCTCTTATCTCAATCTGTATTATTATCCTCTAATCAAACTTCAAGTTAATGCAGTTTTCCTGGCAACATTTTCAAAAATTACCTTATTTCTAGAGAAGTGACTGGTGCAAAGTCACCCAGCTTGGTTCATGTATAAGTATAAGTTGGCATAGTGACTAAGGTGCTGTCTTGAATCCAGGAGACTGAATCTTAGGCCTGACGTAGGCATGAATCTGGCCAGATGACTTTGGCTCGATTATTGGCTCAATTATGCTCTCAGTCCTCACCTCACAGGCTTATTGTTGTAGGGAAATATAGGAGGCAGGAGTATTGTATATGTTCATGGCATCAAGTTTTACATATAAAGAAATTGCAGGATAAAATACAACAACAACTAGAACTCATAATTTTCCTAGTTTCTAATCTGGTGTCTTAACCCTACACCAGACCAGCTCTCTTTAATGAAACTAGTATACTGAAAACAGAAATACCATGATGCAGTTGAGAATATAATGAAAAGATGCATATGTTCTATTCAGTGCTTATAACTGGTTATCTCAAGAGCAATAGTAAGGGTGAGGGAGAAGAATAACCCCTACATTCTTTGTCTAAGCATCTGGTGCCCATCCAAATGCTGGATTTAAAGACATGATGCAATCCCATTCTTTACCTTCTTTCTTGATTGTGTGAGGTGTCTGTGCTCCACTTTGTGAAGTGGCTTCCAAGGGCCATCAACATTGTTTCTACAGAGAAGCCATGGATAACCTTAATGGGGTGAGAAAGGCAAGCCACTTAAGGCAAGTACTGCTGGCAAATGAATTTCTTATTAAGTGCTGCTGAGAGGCTCAGAGTGTTAAGATAACTGGGCACTGGATCAGCAGCAGTGTGATAAAGTTTATTCTTCAATTATTCCGAGATGCTGACTGACATGATTTTATCCCAGCACCTCATTCTCCCTGTGAAAAAGAGGCTGTGTGTAAATGAATACAAATTCTCAGTACTTAAAGAGTGTGTTCTGAATATTCCAGGCATTTGGCAGGCATTACATCAGTAATCTTAAATACAGAAATAGCCATCAGTATTAGTTCCATATTGAAAAGGGGGTAGAAGGTAGAAGATATTTTGCCTAAAACTATCTAACAAACCCATTGCTGATTTTTTTTTGGGGGGGGGGCAAGGCTGGGGAAAAGAACAGGGGAAGTTCTTAATTAGCTGCTACAAATGAAGTCTAATATCTTGTGGTCCTGCTACACGCTGTGTGGATACTTTGCAAGGAGAAATTCCAGTGTAATACAATGACACCTCTGCTTAGTAACATCAACAACAAGCAAACTGTACCACAAGAAACAGGAGCCAGCATTGACCATAACCCTAAACTGTTTTGGATAAGCCAGATAGATCACAAAAGATTAAAATTCACTGGCTGGAATCTTTGTTGAAGATTGGCAGTGTTGAGCCAGGCAAATCTCCCTGAGAAATGATTTCCAATGCTACTAAGTCATGTGATCACACTCCAGGAAAGGTGTTTGCTCCCTATGAATCTAGTAGCTATTACCTGATGATTATAGGTGCTATAGATCCTCATGTCAGCTTTGTCTGAGTTTATGCAATCCTCCAGACAACCTGAACACAAGTGGCAGGAAGCAGTCTGGAGAAAGAAAACTGTCCTAGTCTATCATTTTGTTCCCACAGTGGCCAATTGGGTGGTTATGGAAAGCTCACAAAAAGAACTATGACAAGCTCATAATGGTACCTTTCAAGTCACATTCTCTAGAACCAGTTTCAGTGGTTTCCCACTGGGAAGGAATATAATGTTATCAACTTTTCTTGCTGCATAGCAGCAGCCTTTCTAGCAGCACCAGTTTAATCTCTTTGAGCACAGTGACAGCTTTATCTCGACAGAGAAATACTGGATCACTCTGATTGTAAGCCTGGTTGGATAACTGAGGATTGAGCAAATAGGTAGCTCTGCAGCAATTTGGGCTAAATGTCTACAAATCAAATCAGGCCAGTGATGCAATCAATTTTCTACAATGCATCAGATATAGTCCTCATCTTGGTTTGAGACTGCATGACTCACACTGAAAAATCCAGAGGGTTACACCCTTTCCTTCTAAGACAGAAAGGCAACATTAGGAAGTATAGAATAACTCTAAAGCCACTACTGAACAGTAGTAGATTCTGAGAAGCTGTCAACACAAAACACATCTCTGCAACACAAGGCTGAAATCTTATCTCTATTTTCCCAATGTTTTTCTTGCTTTCTATCACTGGCATTACTATTTGTGTGTGTGTGTATGTATATGTGTATATACACATACATACTGCTTGAGCGGGGGGGTTGGACTAGAAGACCTCCAAGGTCCCTTCCAGCTCTATTCTATTCTAATTCTAATACATAGGCTAAGTAAAGCTAGTTTTACTATATTGCCAAAGGAAATGTGATAGCAATTTTGAGAATAGTTTTAAAATGCACAATTTAGCACTACACTTCTACCAGGGACTGACAACTTTCAACTTTGTTGAAAGGCATGAAAGATTTAATTAGTAAGACCTGTATGCAATTTCACATATTTGTGATTTCTTTCTTAAAGAGTAGTGCCTCTTGCATTCATGTAAGGAATTACGATAAAGCAATCTGTGTAGTAACACCTGTTATTATTATTAATCAGATTATACAGACAATCTCTTATAGCAACTCTTCTCCTGGTGCCAACTGCAATGTTGCCAGTGTCTGCAGGCTCTTTTGATGCATCTTAGCAAGATTTTTAAAAAGTATCCTTGTAGGTAGCTATATCATAAATAATTGTGTTTAGGGTTTTGTGGGATGGTAGTGATTACTTAAGCCCTTTTTCAAATTGGCTTTCAATCCAGTCTCTGGACAGAAATGATGACAATCAAGCAGATCTCTTCAGTCTTTATATTTGAATACTCAGTAGCTTTCAAGCAATATTGTGTCTTTGGCCTAACTTATAAGAGTGAGGTTAGGCCTGGAATGCATCATTTAGCGATGAAACTCCAAACCTTTTTAGAGATGATCCCAGGGGCTGGTGGTGGGAAAGACTGCATTAATTTCTGGGGTAAGAGTGTATTTGATCTTGTGTATTAGGCTCATTCAATGTGAAACCACTAAGGGAAGCATCCAAAAATCATTCATATATTGATGATTCCTTGTTTGGTTTTTTGTTTTGATCTTCAGACCCTGGAAGGCACTAGTTTTGTATTTTTTATCTTCAATGCCAGGTACAACATTTGAGGGAAAACATAAAAAATTCAGAAGTATTAATTCAGTTAGTTTTAGTAGGCTTGTAGGCCTTACTTCAACATTACTTTGCCATTATAGATGCTAAGCCTAGGCTCAGATATTGAAACATCTGTATCTGAATTGTGAAAGTGACCAAGATAATGGAATATTGCCAGAAAAAAAGGTTTAACTTATATTTCAAATCTGTTTTGCTCCTCACTAAGACTTGTACCATATTGCTTTTATTCGAAGTGCAGCATGTGGTAGTTATAAATATTCCCTTATGTCTCCTCAGGGAAAGGGCTTAATGGACACTCTAAATACGGAAGCTAAGAAGAATGATCGGATGGTTCATCAGAAAGATCCCTAGAGATGTATTTGCCATTCTCGGTTCTTGAAAGATAACCAATTGTTAATCTTCCATAAAATATCATTTAGGCCATAGTGATTTAGCTAAACGTGTGGTTTGAAAATTATCCTAGGTTTCCCTTTTGGTTTTATGACAGAGAAGAATAAAGATGGACAACTGAAATAAATTGGGTTTTATTATACATAGAGTACTATGCAGAGATAGAACATTTTGGTTACTCAATTTTAATGCCATTTGAAAGGTTACAACTGCAGAGAACCCTATTCGCTAACTCAACCTTCATCTACAATAAAGTCTGATCATAATTGAAATTCATGGGGTTCGTGTCAAATCAATTGAGCAGCATTTGCAAATGTTTTAGAAAATAAAAGGGCTATTCTTGTTTTTGTTGCTGGTCTTCAGAATTGTTACCACTTTTCTAGCATTTTAGTCTTGTACACTCTACATTTTTGCTGATGCTTTCTATCATTGGCGTCCTTCTGAACCTGTGTGATGCAGTAGACAGAATGTGGAAGTGAGTGGAGCCAGAATTAAATACCTGTCAAACATAGTGCTCAGTAACATCTCATAGGTTCCTGAGGGAAATAACAGCCGTCATGTAAATTTGTAGTGGAAATTATTTTGTATTCTTGTTTAAAAACCTGTGAGATACGACACTAAGGCAGCCCTGGGCAGATCTGAACAAATACCATACTTGTTGTCTATGGAGGTTCTCAGTCATCCAGGTCATGGTTGTCCCAGAAGTGCTTTTTCAAGAGGCAGCTGGACTTTCTTGTTAGACATTTTGCTTTTCATCCAAGAAGCTTCTTCAGCTCTGACTGTATGGTGGGGAATAGAAGAATCCTTTCATTCCCCAACATTCAGTCAAAGCTGAAGAAGCTTCTTGGATGAAAAGCGAAGTGTCTTCAAAGAAAAACAAGAAAATCCAGTTTCTGCTTGAAAAAGCACATTTGGGACTGGTTCTTTGCTGCAATTTTTTTTGCTACAGTTTGACTCATCCGGCAAACAAACCAGGATAGCTTTCTCCACTGCTTGCTTGTAGGTTACTGTATATAGACAGTCATTATTGCTATTCAGAAATTGAACTGAAGTGTAACATTTTTATTGCGCATACACACAAACACACACACTATATATATATGTGTGTGTGTGTGTGTGTGTGTGTGTATTTGTCTATATCAGTGGTGGCGAACCTATAGCATGTGTGCCAGAGGCGGCACTCAGAGCCCTCTCTGTTGGCACACGTGCCACCGCCGCCAGCAGCAGGTCCATCAGGCCGCCACCACCACCTGGAGCAGGAGCCCAGCCCAGCACAAAGGAGGCAAAGCGGCTGACTAGCAAGCTCAAATTGAGGTGGTAGAGCAGAGGTCACCAACCATTGTCGATTGGTGGACTGGAAGAAAAGGGAGGGGAAAGCATTTTACATGCGTGCATGCACACACGGGGCCACGAGCATCGACGCACTGCAAATGGGGCACGGCTAGTGCCTGCATGATACTCACTAGCCCTGCCCCATTCTTTTGTGGTGCAGCACCTTGTATCTGCATCCTATGGTGTGGCAGCGGCCATTTTTGCGCCTTGCATCATGGTAGTCCATTTTTGTGCCCCCGGGTTTTGCGTGCCAAAGGCAGCACTCAGAGGAGCCTCCCTGCCCCCCCCAAGGGCACCACAATGCTGATGTGGCCCTGGAACTTTTCAATAAATAAGTGGGTTTTGGGTTGCGGTTTGGGCACTCGATCTCTAAAAGGTTTGCCATCACTGGTCTATATCTATATCTATATCTATATCTATATCTATATCTATATCTATATCTATATCTATATCTATATCTATATCTATATCTATATCTATATCTATACATATACAGATACAGATATATATATATATATATATATATATATATATATATATATATATTATTTAGTGACCATTCAAAGTTACAATGCCACTGAAAAAAGTGACTTATGACCATTTTTCACACTTACGACCATTGCAGCATCCCCATGATCAAAATTCAGATGCTTGGCAACTGACTCATCTTTATGATGGTTGCAGTGTCCCAGGTCAAATGACCCCCTTTTGCAACCTTCTGACAAGCAAAGTCAATGGGGAAGCCAGATTCACTTAACAACTGTGCTACTAACTTAACAACTGCAGTGATTTGCTTAACAACTACGACAAGAAAAGTCATAAAATGGGACAAAATTCACTGAACAAATGTTTCATTTATCAACATAAATTGTGATCATAAGTCGAGGACTATCTGTACATATGTATTTATGTATGTATGTATGTATGTTTATTTGATTATTGTGATCTCCTTTAGCAGTTCATGAGATGTTGATGGCCATTATATTGGCCCTATTCATATCTGTATCCTGTCCACTGCATCTCATATTTATCATGCAGAGAGCTGCCAACAGTAGTTTGAAAACATTAATAAGAAATGTATGGAGTACAGCAGTAAAATGCTAGAAAAGGAGCAATAATTCCGACAGTAAAAGAAACAGCATTTTTGATAGCATTAGATTTGATTTTATTACTATCCAAGACACAGAATTAAAAGTTGCTTCCACTTAAAAATGTGGCAAAGATCCAGATTTTGTCTTGAAATTCCAGCATGGACTACTGCAATTGCCTGAACCAGCACTCAATTTAGCTGGTCAGCTTTGGCTATAATCAAATGGCAATATTT